>NC_039366.1:200381673-200401628 GCF_003573695.1 Papaver somniferum | reverse complement strand
TGTTGAGATAAATTATAGCGTTCGAGTCTTTTCGAGTGTGTATTTTTCGAATGTACACTCGAAACTGCTCTAAGTAGAAATTTCATGTTTATGAGGCCTAGGCTTCAAAACTTGGCTAAAATATCAAGATCATGTGGGTCTATAGACCAACATATCCTGATAATTAGCATGTTTTCAATCAATATAGACATCTCTTGAGCTAAATTATAACGTTCGAGTCTTTTCGAGCGTGTATTTTTCGAATGTACACTCGAAACTGCTCTAAGTAGACAAATCTTTTTTATGAGGCCTAGACTTCAAAATTTAGCTAAAATATCAAGATCATCTGGATCTATAGACCAACATGTCCTGATCATTAGCATGTTTCCAATAGAAATAGACAACTGTTGAGCTAAATTATAACGTTCGAGTCTTTTCGAGTGTGTATTATTTGAATGTACACTCGAAACTGCTCTAAGTAGAAAATTCGTAGGTAAAAGAAAAGGCAGAGTGGCAGATAGTTTTTTGCTGAAAAGGTACCGACTGGTACCGGTCCCGTACCGGTCCCGGAACCGAGGTACACGGTACCGGTCCCAAAAGTTCAGTACCGACCTCTGGGGGTACAGGTACTCGGCCCCGACAAGAACCGAGCCGAACCGTACCGTGTGCACCCTTAATTTTATGGAACATTTTTTCGGCCCAATAAAAATAGGTAGTGTGAAAATTGGTTTTTGTAGGGGTGAGCATAAAAACCGGAACCGCGGTGCAAACTACAAATAACTAAATTAATTTGGGGTAGAGGGAGTATTACTTTCAATCATAATCCTAAGGGTTGAATTCACCCTAAAGTCCAATGAACAAAATAATAACAAGTTACTAATTACTGTAATGTCGATTCACGAACTCCATAGATAAACTATACTTCGAAACTATGTATACTCAATTTGTATGAAACATCTAGTATATGTTTTCTTGTAGTACAATGACCAAGTCACCAATACTAGAGACAAATAAACAAAATTTCTTTGTAAGTTATGTTTTCAACAAATACTTCCTTGAAAGAACAAATATAAAAACGGGACAACTCAAGTCTGTTAGTACTAACCTCGAACTGAAGGATGATGTGTTCTTTGATGCCAATACGTGTTCAGGTTCTTCATGAGTAACAAGAGCGAGTCTCAATATTTATATGTTCCTAATCTAACCTTACGAAGTTGAATCTACTAATCAAATCAAGCATCTTCAATTTTTGTAACTAAAATATGACAACCAAACTTGACATACCAGTGCTTTGTTAGCAATGCTCTAACATAGAGTGGATTGGTTTAGCAACTTGAGTTATCTATTTTGGTTAATAATGAAAGTTATCTCATGGAACATTCAAGGATCCAAATCCTCTAACACTGGAATCACTTAAAGAATCTAATCAAAACTTAAGATCCTGACATTATATTCTTATGTGAGACCAAATTAGACGAGAATAAGCTCAAACCTTGATTAGATTCATTTCATTTCCCAAATATTAAATACTACCAACCTGAAGGATTATCGGAGGACTTGTTTTTATGTGGAAGGATGGATTTTCTTTGAGGTTGTTAGATGTGAGAATAACATGATTCATGTTCTGCTTCAACATGATCCCATCGGACAAGAATGTTTATTATATTGTATGTATGGCTACTGTAACTATGCTAAAAAGAAGGATTAGTGAGAGTTCGTAGATGAATTGGGTCAAAATATATTGGAGCATTGAGTTCTTCTTGGTGATTTAAATATACATCTTATTAATAATACTCCCTCTGTTTCTTCTTCAAATGAAATATTCACTTAAAATAAGTTACTAGTGATCATTGTTATATCATGTTAATTACAGATTACAATTTATCCAAGCTATGCTATTCTTTTATGTTCTTTCTCAGTTAGTGACATGATAAGAGTTGTGTCGTGGAGATAGTAAAATATTGGAATAATCTTGTCACTGGATCTCCTGATTTTAAAATTTATAAGAAACTTCAACTCACTACAGTTGCTTAATCGAAATGGAATAAAAGTCGTTTTGGAGAAATTAACAAAAATGTGGATAATCTTTAGAACTAGCTTGCTGCTATTTAATATCTACCACATTCACAAGACAATAACTTAAATCTCTTGACATAAATAAGTAACTATTCTGATAAAAAAAAATAAAAAAAAATGAGTAGCTAAAAAATTAACATCAAATTCAACATAATTTCAACAAGAAAAAAAATCTATAGACACTTTCTTAGAAATATGGATAGTAATACTAAATATTATCAAATCTTAGTTAAAAGAAAAAAAATCAGGAATAATAATTAATTTTTGAATAACAACGAGGGTGATTGAATTCATTCTTGGCAAGATCTTTATGATTTGCTCACTAATCATTTTCAAGAAATAAGTACTTCCACTACTTCGGTTGTTAAAGAGTAATATTATATTCACTTACCAATTATTGTTACTTAAGATGATAACATAATATTGCAATCTCTTCTAACTAACAAAGAGATTCACCCCACTTATAAAAGTATGGAAAATTGGTTAGTTCCAGGTCCAGAAGGGTTTCAAGCAGGATTCTATAAAACTCAATGGGAAATTATGGAACCTGAAGCCTGTGATATGTACAAATAATATTTTTTTCTTTCTAACACATTCTCAAGAACATGAACAAGACATATATTTCTTTGATTCCCAAGAGTAAGACAACTAGACCAAATGAATTTGGACAAATTGGTCTTTGCAACACCTCCTACAAGATCATCTCCAAGATTATTATCAGCATACTGAAGCTTATGATGGAGATTTTTTTCTCTCCATATCAGAATGATTATAATCAATGGTATCACCATCATTACTCATGAGTTCACTCAACGAGAAGAAAAAAAGTGAGGGTAGATGGATTTTAAAGTGGGATATGTCTAACTCCGAAGTTAGTTTGTAGTAGGCTAGTGTCTGTAGCGGCTTAATACAGTGTGGTGTTCAATCTGGACTAGGTCCCGAGGTTTTTCTGCATTTGCAGTTTCCTCGTTAACAAAACTTCTGGTGTCTGTGTTATTTCTTTTCCGCATTATATTCTGTTATGTAATTGAAATATCATAGGTTGTGCGTTGAATCGATCAATTGGTAAATCTAACCTTTGGTTGTTGATTGAAATTGATTGATCCTTGAACATTGGTCTTTGGTACCGTTCAAGTTATCTCTCTTATATTCAATCGGGCTCACAAATTATTATTTGTTTGATTGTGGATTAAATTGAGAGATTGACATATAACTCTTTGATATACTTTTCTTAAGATTGAGTCGGACTGTCTAGTTGATTCTCTTGAAAGTATATTGTAGTTAGTCCATACAGATTGCTAATCGAAATATTGGGTGAGGTTGTTAGACCCTCGCTTTTTCAAGGGGCATCACTGCTGTTACAGAATCCCATTCTATCAATCGTCTTCTTTTTGAAGATAATTGCCTCATTTATACTCATGTTACTGTAACCAGTTTGAATAATATACTTCAACTAATGGAGAATTTTAGTTCAAAATCTTTTGTAAGATATTTAAAGCCTTAAACAGGTAATATCGTATTCATATGAGACTATATTCCCGCCGTTAAGGGGAAGAAGGTAAGCCGTAACAGGAAACAATTTGAAATGGTAATATCTTACAAAATTATGGAAACAAAAATTTCCAGATAGAGACGGTAATATTTATGCCACGATCAGGAAAACTAAAATGGCACCAGAAGTTGGCATATCAACCCGCCACCAAAAGTTGGCATGAGTAAGGCTGATAACCTTTAATATGACATGTCGTATGTCGACAAACTTAAGAGCTCTTCCCTAAATCATGGAGATCAATGACACCTAATAATGGCTGCATTAAGCAATGTTAAGATTGGAATTCAGATTGCACACTTCTCGTATGTGCATTTGCGAATACTCCGAAGTTTCGGCAAGTGGAGTCGGATGGTGGAACTATTATTTCAAAGGTATTGTTTTGATTTTGAAGTGCAATTTGTTCATTCTATTTTCAAAACTTTGGATTCTGATATGCTTTAATGTTTAGAAAGGGTATTAGTTATTTAGTTTGTTACGATATTGTGATCAAGATTGTCTGCCTTTACCTTTAGATTAAGAAACAATGTCTCTCATTTCTATCTTTTAGCATCCTTGTTTTGTAATTCAGACTCTATCCTGTAGAGACGCAAGATGCTGTTTGTTTCTTTGTGCTTTTAAACTACTTTGATCAAAATAATTGTTGAAGGGACAGTTCCGTTTAAGATGGATATTGCCCCATCTTACAGACCTCAAATAGAAAGAAGAGAGGGATGATGGAAAAGAAAACACTCACATACAGACACAAAATGGAGGAATTTTTGGGTGCAAAATTTATTACATTCGTCTATCAGGTTATGACCAATAGCATTTACCTAGCACGTAGGACTTCTACAACCACGTGGCTCTAATAGACTAGTCTTGTAGGTTGTCTTGGAGAATAATGTTCCACAGTTATTTTATTTTATTTTCTACGTATTTTACTAATTACCAGGAGGGGAGAAAATATCTGACGCTATAAGCGATGCGTGCCTTTCCTTCTCAGGGGTGGATTTCTGAATGTCATAAGCAGAGACAGCTTGTTGCTATTGAACCTTACCTTCTTCATGCTGGAAAGCCGTGGCGTAAAACCTTAACTCGCGATGCTAAGAGAGGTCAAATAACTAAATATGGCTAAAGTGATACAATTGTTAGCGACATGCTATATTACCTTGTTTGTGGATGTTCTTTCGCCTGTGGATACTATCTGTTATGTCATGACTTCTTGTGTTTGCAGATCTTGAAACTACCCCAACTAGTCAACCCAAAAAGCAAGCTAAAGAAAGTTCAAATCGAAAAGCAAGTGCTTCTGCCTCTTCAAAGGTTATTACTACAGTGCTTACATGAACGTACATAGGACATGTTCAGCTTTCCCTGCCTAAGTAGCTTAATCCATTCCCATAACATGTCCCGGAAAAATCTTTGTAAACTTTTTTTTTTTCCTTTTTTTGTGTGTGTACATCACTAAATAATATGTGGACTTTGTACAATTACTATGACATATGTTCGTTCTAATTTATTATTTACTCTCCAAATCAAGCAGGATGGATCTCCTAATTCTGTTAAAGAACACCTTGCTCCTTCTAAGGTTAAAAGATGGGCCATGGATGACTTGAACAAAACCATTTCATGGCTGGAGGGTCAAGATGAAACAGTAAGTTGCACTAATGTAAACATAGTCAATGCCTTGATGGTTGAATGCATGCAAAATATATTTAGAAGTGTTCTTGATTGCTTAGGTAGATGTATGAGGTCCATTCCGCCAAATCTTACCCTCATTGTATGTTTACAGCCGGAGCCTAGTGAAGTTAAGAAAATAGCTGTGGAAGGAATTCTTACGTGTTTGCAAGATGCAATAGACTCTCTTGAACAAAACCAGGTTTGTGTAGTTTTTCTGAAATGGCAATGTATTAAGGACTATTTGTGTTTTTCATTCATTGACTTGCCTTACCTTCGAGTAACACTTGTTTTAGGATATCAAACAAGCGACAGAGCAGTGGAGATTCATTCCTCGTGTAGTTGAGGAATTGGTCAGGATTGAGGATACAAGAAACAACAACAGTTCATTCTCGAATGAAGATCTTTGTCTACAGGCTATGAACTGTAAACAAATTTATGAGATGGAATTCGACAGTTTCCTTGGCGAAACTACTGAAAGGAAGAAAGAACAAGAGACTGCTGAGAGATCTATGAATGGTGAGACAACTGATGTCAAGTCCAAGGATGCAGCTTATGACAGTGATTCCACAATTGAAATGACAGAAGAAGAAATAGATTATGCTTATAAAACGGTAGCTTCCAAGATTTGTAGATGATGAGTAAAGCTAAACTCGACTATAATGAAATTAGATTATACAGCTAAGAATGGTTGCATGTGTGTGGGGGACTTTTTTAATCTTTTATTTATTTAATTGTTAAATAGAAGTTACAAAGCTTCATCGTCTTGCATACAGACATAACCGGTGGGCTAATACTAGGGTAATTTCATACTTCGGATGAAAAAATACCCAACATATACCCAGCCCAAACCTGTCGGTTAACTGCTGATAAGAATCACTAGTGTTGCCTATAGATTTTCCTTGACAATCTTGCTAGTCTGAGTATATCCAGAGGTACAAATAAGAACATTGATAAGAATCACTAGTGTTGCGTATAGATTTTCCTTGATAATCTTGCTAAGCCATTTAGCTAGTGTTGCGGAAAATTATTTAAAATTAGCACCGAGTGACATTCTTTTTCTTTTTTCTTTTCCTTTTGAAGCATGAAGTTTATTTAACCAACTACGGATCACATGAAGGTACGTTATCCCCATAGATTCATTTGACCAAGAAAGGATGCGATCATATGGTCCCAAATTAGTGCTGTGAAATTTCCCGTCTGACTGTCATCGGCAAAACGATTCGCCCGACCATCCGCTGTCTAGTTTCCTTCCGTATAGTTGTGCTGGATAATTCTGCTCCCATTTCTAGGGCTTGTGAACGTAATGTACCACGTTCAGGATTAACAAACCCGGATAACACAAACACCACTCCTTCCTATATTGCCCAAATCATAAACTCTAGTCTTAGATTTCAATCAATATACAAAAACAAACACCTTAAAGAGCCCTAAATACAACTACAAATTCAGAGTTCAAATTTCAATACCATAAGTTTAGAGAAACTCGATTTCTCATTTGATTTCGCGTCTTTCTTGGAATGATTAGTGCTACTTTGTGGTTCATTGCTATCATCAGTTGATTTGTTTCCTTTAGATGATTCACCTCCTCCACCCTTTTGTCGAGAGCTCATCCAAGCTGGAAGATTTCTTTTTGAATCCTTAGGGTTTGATTTATCATCAGGCATGATTTTAATTACTTAACTAGTGTTGGGATTTCTTCAAATTAAGCAGCAAATATGATCAAAAACTGAATTTTAAATCGGATACAAATTAGGATTTTTGACGATAGAAATAAGAACATGAAAGAAGTTCTTGGAACGTGGAGTACCTCTTGAGCTGGAAGGAAGGATACTTCTGTAGAGCCAATGGTGTAAAGTGTATCCCAGATGTTTTACGGCTGTGACGTGTGAAGCATAATTGACGGTGATGGATTAGGACAACAAGGGCGCTTAGGTGGTCTGGCCACGTCTGCGGGACATCAACTTCTGCAGCACTCACGATCTAAACGGTGCGATTAGTTCACGCCCAAAACCATCCTTTTCTTTAAATCATATAATTTTATTACTAAAATTTTTCCAAAACAAAAACTAGCCATCACACTCCAAGGCTTAATTTCATTATACTCAAAAGAATAAAAGAGAAGTACAAAAAATCTTTACACTTTCAGTAGAATCTAAAGTATCTGATATTCTCATCTTCCAATCTTCCTATAAAGCTTGGTTTATTCTCATATCTCACAATTTCACCCCTGCTCAAAGTAGCTCCTTTTTTGGCAATCTTATCTGCTGAAAAATTTGCTTCTCTATAAACATGTCTGATAGATACTCTTCTCATATGTGAAATTACTTTCTTCCATCTATTAAGAATCATCCAAGGAATTATATTACCAGTAAAAGCGTTCAACACAGCATGAGAATATAGACTGAAAAGTACATTCAAAAAAGATTTAGATACAGCCCATTCACCTGCCATTACCAAAGCCATCATCTCTGCTACAAAATTTGTTGCAATACCCAGACCACCAGCCATTGCTCCCACACATTCACTGTCACTATTTCTTCCAATAAATCCAAAGCCTGCCACTCCTGGATTGCCTTTAGCTGCTCCATCACGACAAATTGGTATTTGATTGTGTTCTGGCAGACTTAAATGAATCTCCTTAATCCTTGTAGTTTTACTTTTTATCCCCTTCAGGCCAATATATATAATGATATTCAAATCATAACTACAATTATGCTCATCCCCTTATCTCTACTATTGCACACTCTGGTAAACCACAGTATTTTTTCCTTAACATTCTCTGTATTTGGAGTCACATCTTCATACAGTTTTTTATTCCTAGTCAACCATATTTCAACCATCAAAGTATAAACAGCAATATACCATATTTCGTTTACTGCAGGACTTTTAGATTGCACCGAGTTGAGTACTTCATCAAAATTTGAAGGATTTAAGATTTTAAAAATACCTCCCAGCCAGTGCCAAATCTTCTTACTAAAGGAGCATTCCCAGAGAAGATGTGTCAGTGTATCCTGTCCATTGCAGCATATATAACATTTTGAAACAATAGAAAATCCTTTCTTTCTGACACTGTCTTCTGTTGCTACAACACCTCTCACAATTTTCCACATATTACAGGCCAAGTTTGGATGTATGCAAGATCTCCAAATTTTCTTAGCCCATGAACATTTAGGGAACTTTTTTCTTATATCTTGTACTGCATTTGCAACAGAGAAATCCCCTGTTAAACTTGTCTCCCAAATTCTTCTATCAACTCCATTCCCAATATATAGTAAGTCATCTTCATTGAAATAAGCATTCATCTCCAGTGGTATTTGACATTCATCATTTGTAATTAGCTCACTCACTTTCATATCCTTATGTTGTAGGATAAAGTCATCATGTGTATACATATCACATAATGCTTATGTATTCACCAATTTATCTTTCTACACAGATATTGTTTGACCATCACCCACATTCCATCTAGTTGCTTCTTCAAAATCATTTATCACTCACTTTAAACTAGGCCAAATTTAAGATTTTTTATAGGTAGTGATTCATTCCCCTTTCTTGTTTTTATATTTCTCTCTTATGAATCTAGTCCATTCTTCATCCTCTGTTTCGATCCTCCATAGTAATTTCAGCAAGAGATCTTTATTGACATTTTCCAACCTTCTTATCCCAAGTCCTCCCTCTTCTATTGGAGCACACACTTCATCCCACTTGACTGTAATGAGTTTTTTAACTACTGGGTCACCTGACCATAAGAAATTCCTTATTATCCTTTCACATTCCTTGAGAACTTCATTAGGCCATATATATACAAACATATTATAAATTGGGATACTACACAATACACTTTTCACTAGAGTAAGTCTTTCAGAGAAATCTAGGATTTTCCCCATCCAACCAGCTAGTAGTTTTTGTAAAATTTCTACAATACCCCAAACTTGGGTTTCTTTACTTTTCCTGGTTTCAAAATTACTCTCAAATATTTATCTATGAAATCAGATAATTTCATTTGTAGAAAACCAACAATTTCCATTCTCCTACTTTCAGTGACACCCCCAAAAAAACATTTTCTCTTGCTTTTATTCACCATTTGCCCTGATGCTTGTTGATACTTCAATAACAATTGCATTAATTGTTCCAATGACTTCTTGTGTCCATTGTAGAAAACAAAAATGTCATCTACAAAGAGTAAGTGAGATGGT
The DNA here is from genome assembly GCF_003573695.1 of Papaver somniferum. Lineage (NCBI taxonomy): Eukaryota > Viridiplantae > Streptophyta > Magnoliopsida > Ranunculales > Papaveraceae > Papaver > Papaver somniferum. The sequence continues at coordinate 200,392,169 of NC_039366.1, read as the reverse complement.
TGACAACCATTTCTACTCACCATTGATTTAATAGTACCCTCCTGGACTATTTTAGTTATGTTTCTACTCAGCACCTCCTCAACAATTACAAAGAGTATTGGAGATAAGGGATCTCCTTGTCTAAGGCCCCTACCCACTTCAAAGAATTCACAAGTTCCTCCATTCACCAAAACTAAGATTTTAGCAGACATGAAAATTTTGTGTAACCAATGAATATTGTTTTCTGAAAAACCAAAATGCCTCATTGTCTCAAAAAGGAAATCCCAACTCAAAGAATCATAGGATTGAGTTATATCTAACTTCAATCCCACATTTCCACCTCTTCTTTTTATCTCCAATTCATTTACTAGTTCGGAATCTAGAACTATCTTTTCATGAATCCCTCTCCCTTTAATGAAAGCTCCTTGTTGTTTTGATACCACCTTTTCCACTACACCCTCCATTCTTGTAGTCATAATTCTAGTTATTATCTTGAAACAGAAATTAGCAAGACCAACTGGTCTATACAGATCAGCTCTTCTTGCACCTTACATCTTTGAAAACAAAAATAGGAAGTTTGAGTTCATTCCTTTAGGTATGAATTTACAGTCCCAGCAGTATTGTATTGCATTCACTAAATATTGACAAATAATATCCCAGGCATACTTATAAAAGCTACCAGGAAATCCATTCGGCCCAGGTGATCTATTTGCATTCATGCTAAATACTGCATTTTTGATTTCCATTGCTGAAGGAGTAGCATCTAACATAACATTATCCTCCTCAGTAATCACCTTAGGAATCACTTCAAAAATCTTCTCATCAATGTTCACTGGCCGTGCTTCAAATTTCTTTTGAAAATGAGATACCAAAATATCAGTTATTTGTTTTTGCTTTGTAGTAACATTTCCATTACTATCCTCCAGCTTTGCTATATTGTTATTTGCTTTTCTAATCTTCATTTTAGCATGGAAAAAAAGCAATATTAGCTCCACCATCTTGTGCCCATTGTACTCTAGATTTATCTCTCAATAATTCATTATACTGTTGAGCAACCATTTCATGCTTCCCTCTAGCTGTAACAAGATTATTTAGCAAAGTGATATTCTCGGGATGAGAATCAGATAATAAAGCAGCAGTCATTACTTCCTCTTCAGTTTTTTTGATCTTAACTCTTAAATCACCAAAAACTTCCCAATTTCATAGTTTAACACAATTTTCAAACCTTTTTAACTTGGACATAAACACAAAAGCTGGATTACCTTCACATGCTGCTTCCCAAGACTCCTTGATTAACTGTAAGTATTCAGGATGTGTAGTCCATACACTTTGATATCTAAAAGGTACATTTGCTGGTTTTGGAATGTCAGTGGTACTACCCATAAGTGGTCCATGATCAGATACTCCTCTTACTCTCACCTTCATATAAATCTAACCATTTTGGATTGAAAAATCTTTGTCTAAATCACATATAATTCTTTTCTTCCCCACTCTATTATTACACCATGAATATTCAATGCCAGTTCTATTTGCTTGAATTAGTTCACAAGATTCCAAACAATTTTTAAAATATGTCATTGCTTGTTTTATGGGACTTCTACCTCAAATCTTTTCATCACAACTTAAGACCACATTAAAATCTCCAAGAACTATCCAAGGAAAATTTAATGAACTAATTCTTTTTAATTCCTCCCATAATTCTTTTCCATCAACTACAAGACATGATGCATGAATTCCAGTAACTAAAGTATCTCCCACTTTCACAGTAATCAAAGAAGACTGCCAAAATAACCAAATATTCCCTTGCAAGTAGTAGTAGAATTGTGAATCAACATTTAACTCATTCCAGGTAATCTCAAATTCCTTATATTACTCCCATTATCTCTTATTTTTGGTTCAGCAACCCAAAGTAAAGAAGGATTAAATTGATTCACTAAACTATATAATTTATCTCTGGCTCTTATTCTTTTCAAGCCTCTGATATTCCAATATAGGACTCTCATTGAGAAGAATTTGATTAAGAAGATGCAGGACTTCTCCCTCCTTTATTTTGATAAAATTCTAGGAGCTTGCTTTCTAGTAGTGATAAGAGATATACCAGATTTATTTTTTGAATTTTCAGCTTCCTTTGAACTACTCACTTTACTAGCTTGTGATTTATTGACTATCTTCTCCTTGATAGGCAGCTCTGAGCATTCTTCCATAACATCCACCAAAGTTTGAAATTTACTTGCAGAAGCATAAGTACTCATATCCTCTAGATTTTTAATCTTTGAATGCACTGCAAAAAAAAATTGAATAATATTCTCCATAGATAGCTGAGGGAATACCACAAAAAAATCAACATTATGAGTGAAAGTTATTTCTCCTTCTTCCAAATTTGTATGAACAGAATCATGAATATCTTCCTTATTGTTTAGAGAAATCTCTATTGGAGAAACATCATCTTGTACTAAATTTTGTAAAATATGATATTTACCTGAACTTCCACTTCCATAGCATGTACCATCTTCATTGACTTTTTCCATTGAAGGAAAAATAGTATCCACAATCTTGTCTTCAGTTAATAGTTCATTCTCAAATCCCTTATTCTTCTGTGTTCTGTGAGTGTTACATATATCAAAACCAATATATTTTTGAGGGTTATTCTCCTTGAGTTTCCATACCTTCCTTGGTACTACATTATGAACTTCACCAATTGCATCATTTTGCTCATTAATCTTTTTTTGCACTCTACATTCAGTTACTAAGTATCCCACCACTTTACAATGATTGCAGAAGCTAGGAATTTTTGGTATCTGTACCTCTTGTTCAAAACTTCCATATTTGGTTTGAACTAAGACTTGACTAGGAATCTTATTTGCTAAATCCACTTCAACTAAAACACTGGCATAATATCCTACTTCCCTTTTAAGACTTGTATCATCTACTTTTATAGCTCTTCCAATAGCATCACCAAGAGACATAAGAATTTTTTCTTTCCAATACTCAATTGCTAAACCATGAAAATTTGCCCACACAAAAGTTGTAGTAGTTTTCTAAGCAGAAGGATTAAATTTGGTTTCCAAAGTCTCAATTTAAGAATTTGGGCCTCTACCTTCCAAAATCCATTCCAAATATATTTCATATCTAACTCATTTGCTAATTTAATGATGAAAAAACCTTTCCCAAGAGGAATTAATTCATAGTTACCTGATGTTTTCCACTGTTTCCTCAAGGATTCTTCTGCAGTAGCAAACTTCAGCTTGACAAAATCTAGTCTCCCAATCAAACTAAAATTCCATTCACTGAGACTCTCATCAATATCTTCATCCGGTATGTATAGAGATGGAACCACACTAGAAACTTCATCTTCAACTCTCTTCTCTCTTTGATCAGAGAAAAAACTAAAATTAGGGTTCTTCAAAATCGATCCCATAGATGATGAAAAATCAGAAACTCTTTATTAGAATCCAACAAAATAGATTTTCAGGTGATTTCTAGATTCAGACAAGGATCGAAGTAAAATTAACACCAATCATCGAAATAAAAAACAATGATTCACCTGAATTAATGAAGAAAGAGATCAAAATTTTGGAAACAGAGCACGAAAAATTTCACTGAGTTCGTCGCCCGATTTGCAGAGCGTGACTCAGCCCGATTTGCTGATGTTCACAATCAATACAGTGAATTATTCCCTTTAAGGAGTGAGAATTATTATTATTGTATAAAGAGTATCATTATAAGAAACTATTTGAAAGCCTAACAAGCTAAGCTCCAACAACGTACTACTACATTAGTTGAACAGGTTGTCGTGCTAGTCTACCAGCGAGCCTCATGAGGAACTCCTAGGACCTCCTGCAGCGCATAAACCCTTTGAGAAATGGGATGACCAGCTGAGCTAGTTACCCGTTTTTAATTTGCAAAAAAAAAAAATCAACGACAGAAGAAGAAGCGTGTGGTTGGAGTTTGGAAGGACATGGTTGGTTTAGTCACTGACGGCTGAAACAATGGCGCTGGCGGTTGAGCCACTGACGTCCCATTTCTTGAGCTTTGATATTGGTAAGTTCTTTACGCATTAAATTTATTTCATATGTAATTAATGCCAAAACAAATTCATATATTTTACATAAAAAATCAGTTGATTAAACCAAAACAATTAAATGATATCATTGTTGTTGTAGGAATCACTCCCTTGATTTATATTTTATTTGCGGAATACCAAATAGTGAAGTCCTCGTAGCATTCAACCAAACGAAATGGATGTCAAACTAAAAAATGGAAGACGCGGTTGTTACCTTGTTTTCAGAATCCAATGTACATAAAGCTCTGAAAGAAAGTGTTCAGCGTTGAAGCTCTTCTTACAATCCAAAAATGACTCAGCGAATGTAACTGAATATGATGAAATTGAAAGAGCAATTGGGTTATTGTTATTGGATCAAACGTTCTTTCTTGACTCAACCAGTATTTATCACGTTGGTCGGGTTGAAGCGTTACAAGATCTGCATAGTGCACCATATATTATGATTGGAGGTCCACAATTTTAACAGAAATATACCACAACCAGCATTCATAAAGGCAACAAGCTTTACTGTTTTTTGGGGCATCACAGAGGTAAATATCTAAGTTATGCTTTTTAAATTGAGTAATTTTCTAAACGAAAACATGGACAAATACTAAATACGAATTGATTTCCAGTATTGGTGGTATACCTACTTTCGTGTTGGTAAACCAGCTCTTGAAGACAAGAACCAAATAGTTCAAATAATGAGACATATATTATAAGAGGAACTAGGATAAGGACATTGGTTACAATTGAAAGCTTTTTGCTTTTGCTCAAAGATATCAACAAAAAATGACCAGGAGCTCTAAACTTTGCTGAGTGTGCACTTCATGGGGCACAACGATTTTGCTTTACACCCCGATATCGACCCGAGGTGTTTGATATTTGGGAGAAAGATTACTTTTCTGGTTACAAAATACTTTCACAAATGCGATTAATCCCCCAAGACAGATGCAAGTCTTCGGATCAGATTCTGATAGGTTTGACAAGTAGAGGTCATGGGAACCATATGAAGCAAACATTAAAATGAATATTATTGAAGCAGCTTATCTCAAATGGTACCAGAGAATCGTGAATCCAAAATAATCAGATTTAGATTCACAACTATTAGATTCAGATACTGACAAATACCACCATATGATAGTTTTCGATCTATACGACTATTTGATCAAATCTATCAAAGATAAATTAGATCTTAGTCGGATCCCGTCAGATCAAGATGTGTGCAAAAATATCACGAGATGCGAAAACCAATCATAAAATCTTATTGTCTTCAAATCTTCAATTGTACCTGCACACCACAAACTCGATTCCATATATGATCGATCTCGCGCAGAACGAAGTCTGTTAACAATGGATGATCACAAGTTGCATTTAGATCAAAAAACAGTTCCGAATATCCCGTCGATACCTTGATCTAGTTTGAGTGACCTTATATCTGAAGATCCTGATGGATGCTCTTGTCGCGTACATTTGCCTTAAAACAAACAAGTTGTTCTCACCGTCTTTCTTAATCTTCCTAAGGATATTAATTCTTTTACTCGCCTTCGTTGACTTTACTATTGCGAATTGATGTGATTTTATCTCATAAACGACTGAGTATCCAATAACAGATCCCAGATCATTGTGATTATGACAATCATTTATCGCTTTATAAAGTTTATATATACCATCGAGTCTATGTACTATAATCTTTAATGGGCATTCATGTTTTATTTTTTTTAATTTTTTTTTTAAGAAAAAGGAAAATGATGTATTAGATGGAGCACAAAGAGCAAATTAGAAATAAGCATCAAATACATCAACCCACAGGACGACTGACCCAACACCAATGACCAATGAACCAGTACCCCCTAGTAAATAACAGTTGAATTCCCTAGGGCATACCAATAAGGGAAACTGAGAGTTACATGGTGAAACACCGATACAAGAGGATAAACTGATACACCAAACACCAATCACTTAAAGGAATCAGATTTAAAGTCCTAAACAACAAACCTTTCCAAACATGTTAGAGAAACAAACAAACGAGACAAGCAAAACTAGAAACAAACCAGGCACACACACATCCCAGTAACAAAAACTAATCCCAAGCATAATTTCATACCACCAAACTAGCCACCACTTCAACCATCTCTGGGAAGAAACACCAGCAGCGCCACCACACAACAACCTGATTCAAAGAAAACACCACCAGCTTTTACATCAATCCGACCACCGAAAGAAGATGAAGCTAAGAACTGCATTGAAACTGCAGCTAGAGACAACACTCCTTCAATCCCACAAACACAATCACCATCGAAGGAGTAGCACCACCCAGAGACAAACATGGAATATCGAATATCTAAAATAAAAAACAAAAAACCATCAAGCGGACCTAAAGAACATAGAGCTAACCTGAAGTCACCACCGTCGACAGATCAATTGAGGAGAAAACTTGAAAACAAGAACCCATCACAACATACACCACCCCCAGTACCTGAAAAATGAAAAATCGATCCAACAAACCCCAAAAAATCACCAACAAGAAGACCTAACAAATAGATCCAGAAGAGGCGCTACCACCGGTCGATTATTCACGGAGAAAACAAAACCAAATAAATAAAAAACTTATTTATCATGACTAGGTACATATTAACAGTATAGACATATGGATCTTACTTGATTTGACCTAAAAGGACCAAATCAAGCAAGATTCAGAAAGATCAGACGAAATTTTTTGAGGCAGTTACATGGGAGAAAAAAGAGGAAAGAAAAAGTTAATGTGTTGTGAAATTCCCGTTTCTTTGATTGATTTTTTTAAACCCTTAACGTCTTCTTCATATACGTATGTCATTTATCCTATGACTTTCAGTCTTGCCACTTCCCTCGCAAACGATTTCCAAGCGATCACTCCTTAAACGACAACCTTAAACTAACGCATAATTGATTTCTATGCCTTTGTACACAAACTATTATTTTTCCTCGTACCTCTTTTCCCATACCAAATCAGTATGATAGCGGGAAGAAGTATCAGTCCCTAGCCGATGCACATATTCGTCGTGAAGACCGATTCCAAACAACCGTCCTTTAGATACATTAACATCGATTGATAACTTCTAGGTTTGAGTTTTAAAAACAAAAACACCAAGTGTACAATCGACACACGTGAACTGACTTGTGCTATGCTTTTAAATTTTAACAAAAACGGTTTTCCTAGTGTTAGAGCACTGCTCGGTCGAACTTGCAAGCGTTTCTATCTCAAGCTTGTTTGTCAAGTTTAGTTGCCAACAATATAAGTCTTGATTTCTAGTCTACTTATATCTAAGTATCGTATTATGATAGGAAGTGTAGTTGAGCTTTAGACTTCACGGCGTTCATCGAATGAAGACGAAGAACTACTCAAGGGAACTTGTGGAACTTCATCACCAAAAGGTATGTGGAGACTTGAACTCATCTATCCCTCAAAAGTATATCTACTTTATATCCTATTTGAGACAAAAAGTCGTACTGCTATATAGACTTCAATTATACACATTTGGTATTTCGAGCCGAGTTTATCTCGCTTATCTATTTCTCGAAATATGTGTGGTAAGATTTCGCTTTAACCAAGTTCATCTTTTTGTCTTGAAGAAATTCAAAAGATGATCATGTGAAAATCGCCTTGTAACATCTTGCAAGATTCGTGTGAGACAATCATTTGATGTAGACTCAGAATGTTTTGTATTGATCATTCGATCACTTGAAAATTTGTTTGAATCTAATAATTTGTGTAAGACATCTATTGTCGTCTTCCAAGAATATTTCAATGATTGAAATGAGGGTTTAGAACATGTAACCATGATTGGATATAAACATAGTGTGTATTCACATTTGTGTAATGTCCAAAACCGGGAACCATGGTATGCGTACCCGTATGCGTACTGGTTGGTTGTTGGAAGTCCGGAAACTAAGTATGCGTACCCGTACACGTACTGGCGTAACCAAACTCAGTCCGTCTATTTAGGTATGCGTACATGTTTGCATACTTAAGTAGGTTATGTTCTAAAATCGGTTTGTTCATGAACTAAAAGATATATATAATAAGGAATGCAATCTTTTGCAAACCGTGACTATAATGTTCATGAAATGATTCGAGTATATCAAAATCGATTTTGCTTCAATTGTGTCTTGTATACTTCTATGAGAATATAAACAATTGAATAACTCTCTAACTAGTTTCATTTGAGTCATTTGAACTAGATATGATAAAGATGAATAAGGTTGATATGAAAGTGCTCATATGGCTAACCATTGGTTAACTATTGTTGAACCAAGTAAGTGTACATGTTTAGGTATGGTTACCTTTATCTAAATGATGGTACATTTCATTTGGGTATAACAATCTAAGTTCGATCTAACGGTTGAAAGATATTAGCTTGAATCGAATCAGATTTTCATCTAGTGGTGAATATTAAACGCTTTGTTACCAAGGTAGCAATGATTGCAAACCCTGATTTGGAGACTATATAAAGGAGAACTCTAGCAAGTGGAAAACCTAATCCCCACACCTCATGTGTGGTACTAGTTGCGACCAGAGTCGATTTTCCTTTAACCTTAGGTGCTAGAGCACTGCTTGGTCGAACTCGCATGCGTTGCTATCTCAAGCATGTTTTTCAATATTAGTGATCAAAACTATAAGTCTTGATTTCTAGCCTATTTATAGATGTCTCGGACTAGGACATAGATAGTATAGTTGAGCTTAGATCTCTCAACGTTCATCATCTGAAGACGAAGAACTACTAAGGGGAGATTGTGGAACTTCATCAACAAAAGTTATGTGGAGACTTAAACTCATCTATCACTTGGAAAGTCTATTTCTTCTCTATCTCCTATATTGAGACATAAGTCGTGTTATGATATAGTTTTCTATTATACACATTTGAGATTTCGAGCTGAGTTCATCTCACTTATATATTTATCGAAATATGTATTGGCAAGCTTTCTCTTTAACCATGTTCATCTTACATTCGTGACGAAAATCCGAATAAGATCATATGAAAATTGCCGAGTTACATCTAACATGGTTTGTGTGATACAATCATTTGATGTTACCATGGAATGTTTCATTAAGATAATTTCAATAACTTGAAAATTGCTTTGATGAAAAATAGTTTGTGAACAACAACTATATAACGTCCTCTAAGAAAGTTTCAATGATTGAAATTAAGAGTTCATGAGATAACCATCCTTGGATATAAGCATATATAGTGTGTTCACACATTAGTGTATAAATCCATAAACCGGGAACCAAATGTATGCATATGTGTGTATACAAAATTGGTGAAGGGGACAAGATAAGTATGCGTACCCGTACACATACTTTTAGAAGTTTTCGAACCGAAAATAACTGATGGGTTTAGGAATTACAAACTCCTGAACTAGTCACCTTAAGTATGCATACCCGTATGCATACTGGTAGGAGTTTTCGAACCGAAAATATCTGCTGAGTTTGGGAATTACAAACTCCTAAATTGGTCACCTTAAGTGTGCATACCTGTACTCATACTGGTGGAAGTTTTCCAACCGAAAATTTATGCTGAGTTTGGAAACTTGACAAACTCAAATCCGGTTGCTTAAGTACGCATACTTCAGCTGGTTATTTTGTTAAATCGGTCAGTTCATGAACTTAAACATTTAAATCTTAAGGAATGTAATCTTTGCAAACCGTGGCTATAATTTTTATGATTGATTCAAGTGAATCAAACCGATTTGATTTCGATTGTATCTTCTATGCAATTGAACAACTCTTTAACTAGTTTCATTTGAGTCATTTGAACTAATTATGGATAAGATGAAGAAGGTTAATATGAGAGTAACCATGTGGCTAACCTCGGTTAACTATTTGATGAGCCAACATGAGTGTACACGTTTGGGTACGGTTCATAAACCTAAATGAGGGTACATTTCATTTGTGTGTAACAAGCTAAGTTCGATCTAACGGTTGAAAGATATTAGCTTGGCTGAATCAGGTTTTTCATTTAACGGTGATTATTGAATGCTTTGTTACCAAGGTAACTTGGATTGCAAACCCTGATTTGAAAACTATATAAAGGAGAACTCTAACAACTGAGAAACCTAATCCCCACACCTCTTGTGTGATAGTAGTTGTATAGCTAGAGTCGACTCTCATTTAACCTTAGGTTTTTTTCTGAGACCCCGTAGGTTAATGAATTGAAGACTTCATTGGGATTGTGAAGCCAGACCGATACTACTTCTCTTGTAGTTGTGTGATCTGATCTTGATGTTCCCATCGTACGAGTATAATTATAAAATTGTCTTGAGATTTATTTCTCTGGTAGGCAAGATAGAAAAGTAGTCACAAACAAACTTCGTCTCATCGTTTGTGATTCTATAATATCTAGTTTCACCATCATACGATTTAGATAATTGTGAGGTGATTGATAACACTAGGTTGTTCTTCGGGAATATAAGTCTGGTTTATCAATTGGTTCCT
>NC_039366.1:200344601-200381366 GCF_003573695.1 Papaver somniferum | reverse complement strand
TTTTTGTCTTGAAGAAATTCAAAAGATGATCATGTGAAAATCGCCTTGTAACATCTTGCAAGATTCGTGTGAGACAATCATTTGATGTAGACTCAGAATGTTTTGTATTGATCATTCGATCACTTGAAAATTTGTTTGAATCTAATAATTTGTGTAAGACATCTATTGTCGTCTTCCAAGAATATTTCAATGATTGAAATGAGGGTTTAGAACATGTAACCATGATTGGATATAAACATAGTGTGTATTCACATTTGTGTAATGTCCAAAACCGGGAACCATGGTATGCGTACCCGTATGCGTACTGGTTGGTTGTTGGAAGTCCGGAAACTAAGTATGCGTACCCGTACACGTACTGGCGTAACCAAACTCAGTCCGTCTATTTAGGTATGCGTACATGTTTGCATACTTAAGTAGGTTATGTTCTAAAATCGGTTTGTTCATGAACTAAAAGATATATATAATAAGGAATGCAATCTTTTGCAAACCGTGACTATAATGTTCATGAAATGATTCGAGTATATCAAAATCGATTTTGCTTCAATTGTGTCTTGTATACTTCTATGAGAATATAAACAATTGAATAACTCTCTAACTAGTTTCATTTGAGTCATTTGAACTAGATATGATAAAGATGAATAAGGTTGATATGAAAGTGCTCATATGGCTAACCATTGGTTAACTATTGTTGAACCAAGTAAGTGTACATGTTTAGGTATGGTTACCTTTATCTAAATGATGGTACATTTCATTTGGGTATAACAATCTAAGTTCGATCTAACGGTTGAAAGATATTAGCTTGAATCGAATCAGATTTTCATCTAGTGGTGAATATTAAACGCTTTGTTACCAAGGTAGCAATGATTGCAAACCCTGATTTGGAGACTATATAAAGGAGAACTCTAGCAAGTGGAAAACCTAATCCCCACACCTCATGTGTGGTACTAGTTGCGACCAGAGTCGATTTTCCTTTAACCTTAGGTGCTAGAGCACTGCTTGGTCGAACTCGCATGCGTTGCTATCTCAAGCATGTTTTTCAATATTAGTGATCAAAACTATAAGTCTTGATTTCTAGCCTATTTATAGATGTCTCGGACTAGGACATAGATAGTATAGTTGAGCTTAGATCTCTCAACGTTCATCATCTGAAGACGAAGAACTACTAAGGGGAGATTGTGGAACTTCATCAACAAAAGGTATGTGGAGACTTAAACTCATCTATCACTTGGAAAGTCTATTTCTTCTCTATCTCCTATATTGAGACATAAGTCGTGTTATGATATAGTTTTCTATTATACACATTTGAGATTTCGAGCTGAGTTCATCTCACTTATATATTTATCGAAATATGTATTGGCAAGCTTTCTCTTTAACCATGTTCATCTTACATTCGTGACGAAAATCCGAATAAGATCATATGAAAATTGCCGAGTTACATCTAACATGGTTTGTGTGATACAATCATTTGATGTTACCATGGAATGTTTCATTAAGATAATTTCAATAACTTGAAAATTGCTTTGATGAAAAATAGTTTGTGAACAACAACTATATAACGTCCTCTAAGAAAGTTTCAATGATTGAAATTAAGAGTTCATGAGATAACCATCCTTGGATATAAGCATATATAGTGTGTTCACACATTAGTGTATAAATCCATAAACCGGGAACCAAATGTATGCATATGTGTGTATACAAAATTGGTGAAGGGGACAAGATAAGTATGCGTACCCGTACACATACTTTTAGAAGTTTTCGAACCGAAAATAACTGATGGGTTTAGGAATTACAAACTCCTGAACTAGTCACCTTAAGTATGCATACCCGTATGCATACTGGTAGGAGTTTTCGAACCGAAAATATCTGCTGAGTTTGGGAATTACAAACTCCTAAATTGGTCACCTTAAGTGTGCATACCTGTACTCATACTGGTGGAAGTTTTCCAACCGAAAATTTATGCTGAGTTTGGAAACTTGACAAACTCAAATCCGGTTGCTTAAGTACGCATACTTCAGCTGGTTATTTTGTTAAATCGGTCAGTTCATGAACTTAAACATTTAAATCTTAAGGAATGTAATCTTTGCAAACCGTGGCTATAATTTTCATGATTGATTCAAGTGAATCAAACCGATTTGATTTCGATTGTATCTTCTATGCAATTGAACAACTCTTTAACTAGTTTCATTTGAGTCATTTGAACTAATTATGGATAAGATGAAGAAGGTTAATATGAGAGTAACCATGTGGCTAACCTCGGTTAACTATTTGATGAGCCAACATGAGTGTACACGTTTGGGTACGGTTCATAAACCTAAATGAGGGTACATTTCATTTGTGTGTAACAAGCTAAGTTCGATCTAACGGTTGAAAGATATTAGCTTGGCTGAATCAGGTTTTTCATTTAACGGTGATTATTGAATGCTTTGTTACCAAGGTAACTTGGATTGCAAACCCTGATTTGAAAACTATATAAAGGAGAACTCTAACAACTGAGAAACCTAATCCCCACACCTCTTGTGTGATAGTAGTTGTATAGCTAGAGTCGACTCTCATTTAACCTTAGGTTTTTTTCTGAGACCCCGTAGGTTAATGAATTGAAGACTTCATTGGGATTGTGAAGCCAGACCGATACTACTTCTCTTGTAGTTGTGTGATCTGATCTTGATGTTCCCATCGTACGAGTATAATTATAAAATTGTCTTGAGATTTATTTCTCTGGTAGGCAAGATAGAAAAGTAGTCACAAACAAACTTCGTCTCATCGTTTGTGATTCTATAATATCTAGTTTCACCATCATACGATTTAGATAATTGTGAGGTGATTGATAACACTAGGTTGTTCTTCGGGAATATAAGTCTGGTTTATCAATTGGTTCCTGTTCACCTTGATTTATCATAAGACGGAACAAAAACTGTTGGGTATTTATGTGGGAGAATGATTTATTCATTCCTATAGACTTTTCTGTGTGAGACAGATTTATTTATCAAGTCTTCGACTTTGGGTCGTAGCAACTCTTGGTTGTGGGTGAGATCATCTAAGGGAATCAAATGCGTAGCATCCTGCTGGGATCAGAGACGTAAGGAGCGCAACTGTACCTTGGATAATTGTGAGATTGATTAGGGTTCAACTACAGTCTAGTCTGAAGTTAATTGGTAGTAGGCTAGTGTCTGCAGCTTAATACAGTGTGGTGTTCAAACTGGACTAGGTCCCGGGGTTTTTCTGCATTTGCGGTTTCCTTGTTAACAAAATTCTGGTGTCTGTGTTATTTCTTTTCCGCATTATGTTTTGTTATATAATTGAAATATCACAGGTTGTGTGTTAGATCAATCAATTAGAATATCCAACTTTGGTTGTTGATTTACATTGATTGACATTTGGATATTGGTCTTTGGTACCATCCAAGTTATCTCCCTGGGATTTAATCAAGACTCGCAGATTTCCATTTGGTTGAGTAAGAATTAAATCGAGATATAGAGATATTATACTCTTTGATATACTTTACTCTAGATTGAGTATGACTGTCTAGTTGATTCTCTAGAAAGTGTATTGGAGTAAGTCCTCTCAAATTGCGAAACGAATTATTGGGTGTAGTTGTTAGACCCCCACATTTTCATTAGGTTTTTCATGAAACCCTATAGGTTAAAGACTTGAAGACTTCATTGGGATTGTGAAGTCAGACCCAACTATTTCTCTGTAGTTACGTGTTCTGATCTTTCTATTTTCTATCATGTTGAGTACTATCTTCTTTAAGATTTGCTCGAGATTTATTCTACGATAAGCAAGATTGAAAAGTAGTCACAAACATCTTAGTCTCATCGTTTGTGATTCCACAATATCTTGTTTCATTAGTCGATTAAGATTATTACGAGGTGATTGATAATACTAGGCTGTTCATCGGGAATATAAGTCCGGAATATCAATTGGTTCATGTTCAACTTGATTTATCAAAAAGCGGAACAAAACTCATATGTATATATGTGGGAGACAGATTTATCTATTCAATAAACTTTTTGGTGTGATACATATTTGTTTATTAAGTCTTCGACTTTGGGTGGTAGCAACTCTTAGTTGTGGGTGAGATCATCTAAGGGAATCAAGTGCGCAGAATCCGGCGTGGTTCAAGAGACGTAAGGAACACAACTGTACCTTGATCAGTGTGAGATTGATTAGGGATCAAATACATTCCATACCTAAGTTAGCTTGGTAGTAGTCTAGTGTCTGTAGCGGCTTAATAAAGTGTGGTGTTCAAATCTGGACTAGGTCCCGGGGTTTTTGTGCATTTGCAGCTTCCTCGTTTACAAAAATTTCTGGTGTCTGTGTTATATTTTTTCCGCATTATATTTTTTTATATAACTGAAATATCACAGGTTGTGCGTTGAATCGATCAATTGGTAAATCCAACCTTTGGTTGTTGATTGAAATTGATTGATCCTTGAACATTGGACTTTGGTACCGTTCAAGTTATTTCTCTTATATTCAAACGGACTTGCAAATTCCTATTTGTTGATTGCAGATTGAATTGAGAAATTGAGATGCAACTCTTGGATATACTTTTCTTGAGATTGAGTCTGACTATCTAGTTGATTCTCTCAAAAGTATGTTAGAGTTTGTCCAAACAGATTGTTAAGCGAAATATTGAGTGTTGTTGTTAGACCCCTGCGTTTTCAATTGGTATCAGAGCAGGCAAACACGTTTAAGACCTCATAAGTCTGTGATTGTGGCGATCTGACTCTATTGACAGATGTGTTATCTCTATAAACGTACCACTAGTTTTCGATGTCTCGAATTACTTACGGTGGAAAATTGTTATGCGTGCCTTTCCTCAAGCGCATGATTTTCAATCATGGGTTTACATTGTTAATGGCTATATATGATCCTCCATTTGTTACAATAGGCACTGTAACTATTCCAAAGGATATTGGTGATTATGATGCCGTCGAGATGCTTGTTGCAAAGCACAATTCTAACGGATTGAATTCAGTCATCCATGTCATTACCCCAAATCTTCAGCACCATGTGACTACGTACACTCGGTCTAAAGATGCTTGGGATATCTTAGAAACCGTATTTGAAGGGAATACTTGTAAAAAAGAAGTTAGGCTTCAAAACCTAAATTCTGATTGGGAAAACCTTCGTATGGCAGATGAAGATTCATTTGATGAGTTTAATCACAAAGTGTCTGAAATTGTTAATGCATCTTTTGGGTGGGGTAAGACTATTCCTGAAAAGGACATTGTGATGAAAATTCTCAGATTTGGATACTTTAAAAGCAATTATGCCATCGTTGAAGGAAATAACCTTGATATGTTTTCCAGAAATACTCTCGTTGGGAAGTTAAAGATCTTTGATCATGAGCATGTACCCAAATCTGGAACGGATATTGCTTTTAAATCACAAAAGAACACTAAATTACTTGATAAAAGTAAAAGTGTTGGCATCTCTGAAGATGCTCCTTCTGAGACTGATTCATCAGATGAAGATCTTGACAAATCAGTCTCTTTGATTACAAGACAATTTAGAGATCTTCTTTAATTTGAAGAGAAGTAAACGGTTCACTAGAGATAAACCTAAGTCATCAGTTAAACCTCATAATTGTGTTCCTCCTAAAAACAGGGATACTGACGATACTGATGACGAGGATATGCCACAGTGCTTTAAGTGTAAAGGCTTTGGTCATTTTTCAAATGAGTGTCCAAATCGTAAAAAATACACTGGAAACAAAGGTCTTGCTGCAACTCTTCATGAAATATCTGATCATTATGATCCAAACAAAGATGAAAAATCAAGTGTTGCGCTCCCTGCGGAAAATATTAATTTTGATAATTGCAGAAATACTCACATCAATCTTGATATTTTTCCTGGAGAGACTTCTTCAACATTTTTGGAGGATAAAATGGATTTTTCCCTATCTACTGGAGATTCTATGTCTAATGTTTCAGGTACCACAATTTGTCTTGCAGCCTGCTCCGCTATTGTGTTTGAACCATCCTCGACTTTGACATGTTCTTACTGCACTCTTAAGGGTCACACTCTCTCAAATTGTTTGAAGTACAAGCATAAAATAAGATATGTCAAAAAACTTCAACAGAGAGCAAATCGATTAACAAACAAGCTTAAACTTGTTCAGAAATCGTCTGAGGTATGTAAACTAAATTCCTATCTGAAAAGGTTAATTTCTAAAGAACCAGTTAAACCTCTCCAGAAAAGAACCAGGTCTAAGAATTATGTGGAATAAGTAATTAGGAACTCCTTCCAAAAGGTTCATGGTGGACAAATCATTGTTCACCCCAACACAACATAATTGTATTGACTGTGCATCTTGTCTCAAGTGCCTGATTTCAAAGAGACAAGAGTAAAGCACATTCAGGTCTTAAAATAAAAAAATTTGTTTTTCTTTAGTTTTTTTTTTGTTTGTTTGAGTTCAATAAAAATTGGTTGATCCTTTCATATCACAAATTGGTATTGAAATGGTCTTGCCTTTTTCGTTAAAAAGAAGGGTTAAAATTGACAGTTCTACCCTCTTTAGGGATGAGAACTGAGCGTATGTGAATCCTTAGTTGTATAAAAGTTCTGTAACCCTATATTCCTTTTTTCCTTCTCTAAAAACTCTTTTTATCACTAGATTGCTTGTTGAGTCTGATTTGTGAATTCCTCTCACAATCCCGTACTGATATGGAGAATCCAAGCATTATGCCTTCTGATGGAAAAGATGTTAATATGATTGTTAAGCCGTCAATCATGAAGAAAAAAGATAAATTGGTATCTCCCTTACCCTCAAATTTTAAAAGAAAAAGGAGGAATGTGAGAAAACCAAGGGTTGTTCCTTCAAATCTTCAAAAGTTTTCTGATGTTCTTGAAGAGTTGAAGGAAATAATAAAAGAGATGCAGCAAATAAAGTCTTTTGTGTTTAGGACGCTTAAAATTCAGAAGGCCCTGGTTCGACATCAGTCAAAAAGGTTCGTTGAAATTGACTCCTATCTTCGTGAACCTTATGTTCCAACGGCTGTTGATGACAAGGAGTTCGGGGACGATAAAGAATTTTTCAAGGGTCTTAATGTCTAGGAAAATTCTTATGAGAATTTATTCTTGTGTTTTAGGAAGGATAACTATGGTTTGGAATAGCCATTATTGTGAGTACACATAGCTATTTCCAACGATTTTCATCTTGAAATGTTTTTGGATTTATTTATTTAAATTATAAAGTTTATTTGGAAGATGATTTTGCAGTATTAATCTTTATGGTTTTATATATTGTAACTTGTTATGGGATATGTGTGTTTGCGTCCGTGAACTGTAATTGTCCCATACATGGTCAATAGTTAAGTCTTTCATATGTCATTATGCAAATATTGATAAAAGATTGAATGAACTTTTGACAAACAAAAGTTAAACCTATTATGTCATTATGCAAATATTGATGGAAGATAATATGAACTTTTTTTACAAAGATTAAGTCTATTATATGTCTCTATGCAAATAGTTATAAAATATATAATGAATCTTTATTTATTCCACAATATTGGTCTTCCTTGATCCACATCTTTGTGTAAATATTGTGCGGCTCCGTAAGTTTTCTTATGTTGAGCTTTTCCAATTAAATTAATCATAGGTTCTCTTGTGGTTAATTTAATTGAGTATTTTGGATACAAATTCATATTTCTTGTGATTTTTTAATGTCCAATGAAATCCTTCTTTTCTTGTGAAAGTAAGGTCGCTTTTGTTGTTTCGGGAATGACATTTTATGGGGGAGAGTTCTTATTTGAACTTGTGATTAATTGCCATATCTTTGTGGGGAGTGCGGCTATGGAATATTATAGGGGTTATCTTGTACCTTTATAAACTCCGTGATGAATGCATCTAGCTTCGGCTATATGATTGCATCTAAACAAAGTCGATATGTGTTTCTCTTTTTGTCATGAAGTATCTCTTTGGAAATTTCATTAGGATCCCACTAGTTTTCGTACCTTTGCCAATTTAGATTGACAAAAGGGGGGAGAATTAATGTGTAGTTCACACTACAAATACATATGGTTTACGGATCTTTATGTAAGGGGGAGTAGTCTTCATGTGAGATGAAGTATTGACTAAGGGGGAGTGATACATATCACCATAGTATTGTTGTCAAAATTGTGATACAATTGAACTTTGATGCTGTATAATAATACTATGACACTGTATAACAATGATTGAGAGCTATTGTTTTCTCATTGTTATATTTACGGATCTTCAACAACTATGATGCTGATTGAACACATTTAGAATCATTGGAGTACTTGGAAGTGACGAAGATTTCGAGTAATGTTGAAGAACCAAGGAGATCAAGCATTTGGATGAGAAGCTACAAAGTTTATTTATTTTGTAATCCATATGTATTGATAGTTTTGTCAGTAAAATGGACAAAGGGGGAGATTTTTAGAGCACTGCTCGGTCGAACTCGCAACCGTTTATATCTCAAGCTTGTTTGTCAAGTTTTGTTGCCAAAACTATAAGTATTGATTTCTAGTCTACTTATAGCTAAGTCTCGGATTAGTATATGAAGTGTAGTTGAGCGTTAGACTTCACGGCGTTCATCGAATGAAGACGAAGAACTACTCAAGGGAACTTGTGGAACTTCATCACCAAAAGGTATGTGGAGACTTGAACTCATCTATCACTCAAAAGTCTATCATTGTATCTTCTATTTGATACAAAAAGGCGTATTGCTATATAGACTTCAATTATACAAATTTGGTATTTCGAGCCGAGTTTATCTCGCTTATCTATTTCTCGAAATATGTGTTGGTAAGCTTTTGCTTTAACCAAGTTCATCTTTTTATCTTGAGGAAAGTCAAAAGATGATAATGTGAAAATCGCTTAACATCTTACATGATTCGTGTGAGACAATCATTTGATATAGACTCATAATGTTTCGTATTGATCATTCGATCCCTTGAAAATTGCTTTGAAGCTAATAGTTTTTGTGAGACAGCTGTTGTCGTCTTCCAAGAATGTTTCATTGATTTAAATGAGGGTTTAGAAAATCTAACCATGATTGGATATAAACATAGTGTGTATTCACATTTGCGTAATGTCCAAAATCGGGAACCATGGTATGCGTACCCGTACGCGTACTGGTTGGTTGTTGGAAGTCCGGAAACTAAGTATGCGTACCCGTACGTGTACTGGCAGAAGTTCAAGTCCGTGAATTTCTGCTGGAGTTTGGAAAATTAAATGGTATGCGTAGCCGTACTCGTACTGGCGTAATGATAAGTGCATAATTCATATGATTTTAGTGTCCATTCCATACTTGCTTTAGCTATTATTCTTGCATATTTTCGTATTATTACTTTGGTTTTCTCTTATTTGTCTCTATTAGGTGAATCATCCAAAAAGGAGCTATAAAGTTCTAAAAATATCTATGAAGAGAAGTATTCCAAGAATCCAAGTGCCCAAGTCCAGGAGAAGTGGAAGAAGTGCGGCGAAAAAGGAGCAAAACGATCAAAATCAAGATACGGGCCAAATACTGATCTTAGCTCATTCAAATTAATTTATCATCATCATCTTGAATAGAATTGAAAGATAAAAATAATGCAAAAATAATGAGGTCATTCCGAGTTCGGATGAAGAAGTTGTGGCCAAAACAGTTTTTATCAAATACCAAAGACAGTAAAGTTCGCGGACGGGTTTCACACTTTAATTCCGAAATTTCTGCTGGAATTTGAAGTTTGCGGACTGGGTTTGCAAACTTAGCAAGTGGGAAACGTGTATTAATACCTTGGAAAGCCTAAGGGAACGTTTGGATTCGTTATTTCGTTATTTCGGGCCGGGTTCTTGAACCAAACTAAATACTTGGAGACCAAGTAATGTAAACCTATAAAACGATATTAGGTTATGTAAAATGGGGGTATCTATCTCTTCTTCTACTTTTGTTCTAGGGTTTAGACATGGAAACTCTTCTTTTTCTTCTTGTCATGAACTCCATGAATATGATCTAAATCTTATTATTGGTTATGGATTAGTTGGATTTCGCAAAGCATGATTCTTGTTCAATAAATTAGTTTTGTCTCCATATTATCGATTATGATTCACTAAAAATATCTCATGTATGATTGATTGTTTGTTATGTCAAGTTGCAAATTGGTAGAGCTTACATTCACATCTAATGCTAGTTTAGGGTTTATTATACGTAAAAGTGATAATCCTTGAATACAAGTAGCACAAATATGATTATAGCTTGTAGTGATATATCCTTATGATCATATGTGAACCATGACCTTTGTTAAATCGGATTAGTGCGCTTTCCACGTTCGATTGCATTGATTACCCTTATGTCATGAATCTTAATGCTCCCCAGGAATTAAACTTGGTTAGTGCTTTTACACGTTAGGTTGTTTTCGTGGTAGAAATCATATTCACATATTTTAATGTGTTTGTTGATGACAAGAGGAAATTAACGGGATATTCTTGCGATCAAGGTATCCTAGGGCTTTTAATAAGACGAGATTAAATATCAATTCTAGTTATTAAGACGAGAACATGTTAGAATGAAAACGAAATCCTTAACCAATGCTTTCACATACTTGATTTGATTTGTTTTATTTATTTCTTTGCTTTTAGATTTATTTAGTTTATATAAAATCATAAAATCCCCCCATTGTTTGATCTAAGAAACCGAAACATACTGACAACCTAGTCCTCTCTGTGGGAACGATCCTTTCTTACCCTTGTTATATTATATATTTTGAGTAGTGAGAAAGTGTAATTTATTTTTGACGCATACGACAACGATCACGTAACCAAACTCAGTCCGGCTACTTAGGTATAGCGTACCCGTTTGCATAATTAAGTAGGTTATGTTCTAAAATCGGTTTTTTCATGAACTAATACATATATATATATATATATATATATATATAATAAGGAATGCAATCTTTTGCAAACCGCGGCTATAATGTTCATGAAATGATTCGAGTGAATCAAAATCGATTTTGCTTCAATTGTGTCTTTTATACTTCTATGAGAACATAAACAATTGAACAACTCTCTAACTAGTTTCATTTGAGTCATTTGAACTAGTTATGATAAAGATGAATAAGGTTGATATGAAAGTGCTCATATGGCTAACCATTGGTTAACTATTATTAAACCAACTAAGTGTACACGTTTAGGTACAGTTACCTTTGTCTAAATGATGGTACATTTCATTTGTATATAACAAGCTAAGTTCGATCTAACGGTTGAAAGATATTAGCTTGAATCTAATCAGGTTTTCATCTAACGGTGAATATTGAATGCTTTGTTACCAAGGTAGCATTGATTGTAAACCCTGATTTGGGGACTATATAAACTAGCAACTGGGAAACCTAATCCCCACACCTCCTGTGTGGTACTAGTTACGATCAGAGTCGATTCTCCTTTAACCTTAGGTTTTTCACAAAACCCTGTAGGTTAACGACTTGAAGACTTCATTGGGATTGTGAAGCCAGACCCAACTATTTATCTGTAGTTGCATGTTCTGATCTTGATATTTTCAATTGTGTTGAGTACTATCTTCTTTAAGATTTGCTCGAGATTTATTCTCCGATAGGCAAGACTGAAAAGTAGTCATAAACATCTTCATCTCATCGTTTGTGATTCCACAATATCTTGTTTCGTTAGTCGATTAATATTATTGTGAGGTGATTGATAATACTAGGATGTTCATCGAGAATATAAGTCCGGACTATCAATTGGTTCCTGTTCACCTTGATTTATCAAAAGACGAAACAAAACTCATAGGTATATCTGTGGGAGACAGATTTATCTTTTCAATAGACTTTTTTGTGTGATACAGATATGTTTATCAAGTCTTCGACTTTGGGTCGTAGCAACTCTTAGTTGTGGGTGAGATCAGCTAAGTGAATCAAGTGCGCAGAATCCGGCGTAGTTCAAGAGGCGTAAGGAACGCAACTGTACCTTGATCAGTGTGAGATTGATTAGGTATCAACTACATTCCAGACCGAAGTTAGCTTGATAGTATGCTAGTGTCTGTAGTGGCTTAATACAATGTGGTTTCAAATCTGGACTAGGTCTCGGGGTTTTTCTGCATTTGCGGTTTCCTCATTAAATTTTTTTCTGGTGTCTATGTTTTTCTTTTCCGCATTATATTTTGTTATATAATTGAAATATCACAGGTTGTGCGATGAATCGATCAGTTGGTAAATACAACCTTTGGTTCTTGATTGAAATTGATTGATCCTTGAACATTGATCTTTGGTACCGTACAAATTATTTCTCTTATATTCAATCGGGCTCGCAAATTCCTATTTGTTGATTGTAATTTGAATTGAGAAATTGAGATACAACTCTTGGATATACTTTTCTTGAGATTGAGTCTGACTGTCTAGTTGATTCTCTCAAAAGTATATTGGAGTTTGTCCATACAGATTGTTAAGCGAAATATTGGGTGTGGTTGTTAGATCCCCGTTTTTTCACCTAGCCACTTTTTCGACTACAATCGGCATATAGGGAAATATACATCCGCCGATTGTTAAACCCTCAACGTCTTCTTCATATACGTATGTTTTTTTTTCCTATGACTTTCAGTCTTGCCACTTCCCTCGCAAACGATTTCCAAAGGATCACTCCTTAAACGACAACATTAAACTAATGCAAAATTGATTTCTATGCCTTTGTACACAAACTATTGCTTTTTCGCGTACCTCTTTTCCCATACCAAATCAGCGTAATAGCGGGAAGAAGTATCAGGCCCTAGCCGGTGCACATATTCAGGTCGATCGTCGCTGAGCGCTTCAACACAAAATTAGGCCAACATAATCGGTGGATAAAGAATAGTCGTGAAGACCGATTCCTAACAACCGTCCTTTAGATACATTAATATCGATTGATTCCTTCTAGGTTTGAGTTTTAAAAACAAAATCACTAAGTGTACAATCGACAAACGTGAACCGACTTGTGCTATGCTTTTAACCTTCAACCAGAACGGTTTTCCTAGCCACTTTTTCGACTACAATCGACATATAGGGAAACATACATCCGCCGATTGTACACTTGGTGTTCTTTTGAGTAAAATCTCCAAGTGCAGATGTGCTATAATCGGCTGATACATAATTCCATAGCAACCGTTTTTTCACCTACCAATCCCGTCAAATATTAACCGCAAACGACTGTTACAACGATGAACAACAACTGATTGTGGTTCATAAGATCATGAAATAATATGGAGTCGGCATATGTGGTGCGATCGTATCCACCAATTCTTGTGATAGTAAGCCAGAAAAAACATGCAATTTTCTATTTCTCCATTTTTTTTTTGCGATTATAAGATATAAATACAGGTTCAATATCTTTAGCACGCAAACCTGACCACATAAATAATTATAATCTTCATTTTCCCGGTGTGATTCTTCATTTGCTCGAATAACATCTTTTTTTTTTGCTCGATCAATAATAGATTTTATTATAACCAAAGAAAGAATACAAAAACAGATTCTTTATTATAACTCGGTACAAAATCAAAAGAGAAGACAGCCCAGAGCCTAATAAGAATGTAGAAAAACAGAGACAGACCCAATTATTTTAAGCCTAAAAAAATCGATAGAATCTGTAGTATGTTATTCCTGGAAATTTTAAAGCTTTTAAGAATGCTGGCTTCACCCAGAAATGATGAAACTCTCATTTGTTCATTCCAGCTCCCGTTTTTTCCAATAAATCAGCTGTGAAGTTTATTTCTCTACAACAGTATATAAATGCTATTTTTATTGAGTTACTCCTGATGAGTGCTAAAAAGTGCATATTTCTATATATTTTTCTTGGCATTTAACTCATCTTTTGTGCATTAATTCTATATTTTATCCCATATTCTGTGTTTTCGTTGTTTTCAAGAATAAATACTTTTCTTAGTTAATTTTGCATTTTTAGGTACTAAATAAAGCCTGGTTAACTCACGGAGCGAAAAAGAGCAAAGAAACGGCAAAGACTCCCGCTAGGAGGAAGCAAAGAATGATGTTTGCAAGAGCCGGATCAACTAGAAGTGGGCTTGAAGAGGAAGAATTGTTCTTAAAGAAGATATGGGCTTGGCATACCCAAGACCCAAAACTCTTACCCAAATCCATTTCCATTATCCATACCCATTTCCATGAGAGCCGTCAGATTGGATCCATCTTGTCATCCAACGGTCGCCTCATCATTGTGCATCAAAATCCGAAGCTCCTGTCAAACACCATAGTACCTAACTCCATCTGAAGCCATCAATTTTGTTGTATCTCATAATCCAACGGTCGCTACATACCTCTCCATCGTAGCCGTTCGATTCAATCTATATGGGATCATCCAACGCTCTTTACTCGATGTTCATCAAAATTCGCTATCCCCGCTTCACACCCTAGCATCCAAAACCATCGACTTCACCCAAACAAGTTCTTCTTCCCCAAATCCTTTTTCCCCAAAAACTTTCTTCTTCCCCCGACAGTTGCAGTCGAGCTCTGCTCCTGCCTCTCTTCCATGTCCACTGCCACCCTCTGCCTCACAACCATCTCCATACCCCGACACCACCTCAATCACCATCACTTTCCCCAACCCTCTAGCCTAGTTGCTTTTTCAAACCCACATCTCTCTGACCTAGGTGTGGAGTTGATGAAACAACTCGAGCTAGGGTTGCAGTACATCAATTGGAGCAGGAAGAGCATCAGAGGGACATCAAGAAGCATGGGTCGAATCCAATTTACACATGGGTATGTCGAATTTGATTTTCCCCAAAAGTTAGGGTTTGCAAATTTAGGGTTTTGTGAAATTAGGGATTTTGTTGTAAGCTATAAAAGGGAAGCTGTAGAGAATGCAAAAACTGTTCTTGGTTAGCCGAGATACCCCCTAATTGGGTTAATTTAATTCTCAATGTCAATTTGATTTCACTGTTAATTTTTAGGGTTCTTCATTTGCAATTTTCATTCACTGTTTAGTAGTTTAAATGCTATGCTATTTCACATGATCATGTTTAGTTCCATTTTAATGTTAATTATGTTCTGAGTTCACTGCTGAGGCTCAGATGAAGCTTTAGTGCACTGTCTGATAGTGGAATGCTAGGTTAGAGCCTTAGTGCAGTGTTTTGATTGAGCAATGGGAAGAGATTGATGCTCATAGTGCCTGTGATTGATTGTTCTGTCAAAAGACAGTCAATGCTAGGGGCAAACTAGTGAGCAAATTAGTTTTCCTCCCATTCTAGATGTATGCATAGGATTTTCAACTCAACCTAGGATCACATTGTTTGGCTAGGACACAAGGTGGATTCAATTGCCTTAGTAACTTCACACAGTTCTGCATCTTTTTCCTTTTCTGTCACTGTTGCTCAATACCGTTGCCTTAGGCTGCTGCCTTTGTTTCACTACCACTGTTACCTCATTGCCATCCTCACTGCCATTTTCACCATTTCCTTTGCTTTTCTTCACTATCACTCTCCACTGTCACTGTCACATGTTTTGTGTTTTGTATTTGTATCTGTTTTCTTGTGTTTGTTGTTTTATCATCCATTGTCTCATTATTTCACTACCATCTTCATTGCTTTGTAAATATCACAGTTTCACTGCCACTATTTGCTCTTTCTTCTCATTTGTTTCTCCTGTTCTTGTTACTGCATTCATTACCTTGACTTACAAAAGCCCATTGTAATCTGTTTAAAGCTCAAAAGCCTAGCTCAAGCTAAGGCCCAAACTGTTAGCTCAAACAGGCTCAGCTCAAGTTTACACCAAAAAGTTCAAATCACTCAGAAACCCAAAAAGGTTAAGTCCAGTCCACTGTGAACTCAAAGCCCAACGCACTTGCAAAGGTCTAGAATCAAGTTTAGAGATCCAGGGCTCAGTTCACTACACTGAGCCCAAGCCCAAATTCAAAATCAAAGGCCCAGTTCACTGTTACCAAGCCCAGATCACATCAAAAGACACTAAGCCCAATAGCAATTTAGAGCCCAAATAGCTAGAAACTCCAAACACCCCCAGTCTCTGTGGATCGACCCGTACTTGCACGAGCTACAACTGACGACCGTGCACTTGCGGTATTACTGTAGGCCCGCGTTTCATTTCGCTTCAATTTTATACGCTTTTCCGGGCCCACCAAGTTTTTGGCGCCGCTGCCGGGGACTCGGTTTGTTTCTCTAGTAGTTTTATTAGCTATTTTTGCATTTCACTGCATAGCATTTGCATCTGCATCTGCTTCACTTCATTTGCTGTTGGACCTGCTGTTCTGAACCAGTTTTTCCTCTGCTGGGACGCCACCAAGGAAAAGAACCAAAGCCCAACTGGGTTTTTGCAACAATATCAGAGCAGCTGGGCTGTGCTTAAAAGGTAACCCATTTAAGAGAACCCGAATTGTGGGCTTCCAATTTTTAATTGTGGGCTTGTAATATTAAAGCCAATTTTTGGGCTTTTTATTTTCTGTTGGGTTTGTAATTAATTTTTGTGGGCTTGTTTGTTTAATTTGTGGGCTTGTATTTAATTTTTGTGAGCTTGTTTAATTTGGACTGGTATTTTGTATTCTGGGTTTTTAAACCCAACTGAGCTTGTAACCGATCCCGCTAGGTTAACTCGTTAGTGGGCCGGGTACCCAAATTCTAGGCCGAGATTTTGGACTCAGTTTCACCAAACGTTTTCAAACCAGCTGAGCCAAAGCAAACACAAAACCAACAGTGGGCTTGCTCCCATTCAAAAACCAAATTTTATTTTCTTTTTTTAAAAAAAAAAAAAAAAAAAAAGTTTCCAAATGTCTCCCGACAAAACCAAAATTTTCCCAAAAAGTCCAATCCCATTAAAAACCAAATTTTCTTGTAGATAATGTGTTAGTTAAATTTCCTTTTGTATATATTTTGTGCTCATCCAATGTGACTCTGAATATGTTGGAGTTTTGCCTTGGATAACGGAGTTTTAATTCTGCTTTCGCCGAAATCAGGTATTCTCTCTCCTTTTACTCTACTCAGCATGTCCCTTTCCATATGTTGCATTTTAATTCTTTCCATATTTTTAAACATTGAGGACAATGTTTAGTTTAGGTTTGGGGGTATAGAGTAGATACCACGATAATATGCCATAATTGAAAACAAAACTCCATCTTTTTGAAAAAAATTGAAAAATTCCAAAAAAAATTAGAAAAATGATAAAAACATAAAAATGGAGCTCATTTACCTTGAAATGTTGACTCTTGTGCAAATATGTAATTATTAGGAGTCTTAGTCTAGATATTTAGGCACCCTGATTCTAGCACAATTCACATAGTGATAAGAAACTTGCACGCGCACGATCTACCAATACATGTATAGCCTCGATCTTCAAGGTGTTTGATAGGAAGTTAGATTGCCAATCACTTTAGAATACTGAATGAGACTTGACTAGCTTGTTCTTTGGTTGGCTGGGATAGAAGTTGGAGGATACGTTAAGAAAAGCAACCATAGAATTTGACCGGATGCATTCGATAAGGGCCACCTCTTGCTAAGAGTCATGTAATTATGTTTTTCTTTTTGTTCATGTATCAAAAGTGTCACTATGTTGTAAAGATCAAAGTTTTTTCTTCATTAAAAAAAAAATAAAAATAAAATAAAATAAAAAATAAATAAAATAATTCAATCAAGTATTTATTTATTCCATGTTTTGTCATGTTAAAGACAATATTCTCTCTTGTTCCAAAAATAAAAGAGAGTAATCAATGTAAATAAGAGTCATGTAAAGAGTCATCTTTTTGTTGTAAATAGTCTTGTAATAAGCAAGGAGGGTGCAACCATCGATGTATAACGCGGGTAAACTGAAATATCACCAACTCATTGGGTGAACATTCACAATTCTCGTAAAGCCGGACAGCTAGCTTGGCTTAGAATTCGGTTCTTAGCCTAAAAACTATCTCTTGGTGGTTAGTAGTCATAACTTCAGGTCATTCTAGAAACATGTGTAGATACACTTTACACTCTTATCACATGTCTTTTTTTGTTATCAGTGCTAGGATTGTGCCTTTGATAGCTAGATTGACATCTCCATTTTGCTGTGAGCTTAAACTGTCTTGCACATGTCACATTTGATGGAATCTGAGCTTATATTTTGACCTAGAACTTTGTAGGTATGTTCTAAGCAAACCTTCACGAGACTTCACTCGTCCACTAGGGACACTTAGTGGTTTAAAAGGCTTAGTGCATACGCTAAATGCATTCGAGAGACCAGCGACAGTGGTATAGGTAGGATTTCCTTAGTTTTGTTTTACTTGAGGACAAGTAAAATTCAGGTTTGGGGGTATTTGATGAGTGCTAAAAAGTGCATATTTCTATATATTTTTCTTGGCATTTAACTCATCTTTTGTGCATTAATTCTACATTTTATCCCATATTCTGTGTTTTCGTTGTTTTCAAGAATAAATACTTTTCTTAATTAATTTTGCATTTTTAGGTACTAAATAAAGCCTGGTTAACTCACAGAGCGAAAAAGAGCAAAGAAACGGCAAAGACTCCCGCTAGGAGGAAGCGAAGAATGATGTTTGCAAGAGCCGGATCAACTAGAAGTGGGCTTGAAGAGGAAGAATTGTTCTTAAAGAAGATATGGGCTTGGCATACCCAAGACCCAAAACTCTTACCCAAATCCATTTCCATTATCCATACCCATTTCCATGAGAGCCGTCAGATTGGATCCATCTTGTCATCCAACGGTCGCCTCATCATTGTGCATCAAAATCCGAAGCTCCTGTCAAACACCATAGTACCTAACTCCATCTGAAGCCGTCAGTTTTGTTGTATCTCATAATCCAACGGTCGCTACATACCTCTCCATCGTAGCCGTTCGATTCAATCTATATGGGATCATCCAACGCTCTTTACTTGCTGTTCATCAAAGTTCGCTACACCCGCTTCACACCCTAGCATCCAAAACCATCGACTTCACCCAAACAAGTTCTTCTTCCCCAAATCTTTTTTTCCCCAAAAACTCTCTTCTTCCCCCGACAGTTGCAGTCGAGCTCTGCTCCTGCCTCTCTTCCATGTCCACTGCCACCCTCTGCCTCACTACCATCTCCATACCCCGACACCACCTCAAACCCATCTCCCTAGCCTAGTTATTTTCCCCATCTCACAACCACTGAAACCCTAGGTTTTGGGGTGAGTAAAATAACTCGAACTAGGGAACAATTAGAGCAGCAGAGGCGTCAATTGAAGCATGAGAGAGGAGCAGGAAGGTCAGAAGAAGCATGGGTCGAGTCTATTTGCATCAGAGGGTGAGTTAATTTTAGTTATTCTCGAAACCCTAATCCTGCTGATTTGGGGATTTTCAAATTAGGGTTTGGTGAAATTAGGGATTTTGTTGTAAACTATAAATAGGAACTGATGTAGGATGTTAAAGGTTGTTCTTGGTTAGCCGAGATACCCCCTAATTGGGTTAATTTAATTCTCAATGTCAATTTGATTTCACTATTAATTTTTAGGGTTCTTCATTTACAATTTTCATTCACTGTTTAGTAGTTTAAATGCTATGTTATTTCACATGATCATGTTTAGTTCCATTGTAGTGTTAATTATGTTCTGAGTTCACTGCTGAGGCTCAGATGAAACCTTAGTGCACTATTGAATGATGAATTGCTAGGAAGGCCTGTTTTGCTTGAGTAATGGGAAGAAGTTGGTGCTCTGATATGCCTGTGATTGACTGTGCTTTCAAAAGACAGTCAATGCTAGGGGAAAATCAGTGAGCAAGCTGATTCTCTTCCCATTCTAGTTGGATGCTTAAGTTTTTGCATTGTTTAGCTAGGACACAAGGTGGATTCTAAGCCTTAGCTTAGCCACAACTGCAACCTCCTCTCTGCCCTTGGCTCATAGCCTTGGTTTACTTCAATACCATTGCTTCACATCATCTTCACTGCCACCTTTCTTTTACCACTTTCTTTTGTAACTTACTTTGCTTCGTTGGCACTTTTCCACTGTTAACCTTCACCATCTCCACTGCCCTTGGCTTAGGCCTTGGTTCCATTGTTCTCTGCTTGTAGTTTCATTGTACTGTCACATTTACTTCACTGTTACCTTGTGTTTATTGTTTTATCATCCATTGCCTCATTATTTCACTACCATCTTCATTGCTTTGTAAATATCACAGTTTCACTGCCACTATTTGCTCTTTCTTCTCTTGTGTTTCTCCTGTTCTTGTTACTGCATTCACTGCCTTGTTCTGCCGCTGCTACTACTTGCTGTTGTTGTGCTGATGCTGTGCACTGCTTCTGCTGCTGCTGAAGCCACCACTGCTGCTGCTGCTTCTTCTCCAGCCCAGCCTTGTCTGCTGCTGCTCCAAAGCTCACTGTTACATTGAGCCCAGTTCACTGTTACCAAACCCAAGCTCATTGCTAGGGTGAAGCAAAAGCCCAGACCACTGTTAGGGTGCCCAAGGCTCAGTTCAGTCCATCTGTAGTCCAAAGGCCCAAAGCCCAGTTCATTCTTATAGAATAAGCCCAAAGCACAATTAGAAGCCCAATAGCAATTTAGAACCCAAATAGCTAGAAACTCCAAACACCCCCAGTCTCTGTGGATCGACCCGTACTTGCACGAGCTACAACTGACGACCGTGCACTTGCGGTATTACTGTAGGCCCGTTTCATTTCGCTTCAATTTTATACGCTTTCCCGGGTCCACCAAGTTTTTGGCGCCGCTGCCGGGGATTGGTGTTGTGTTTTTATTGTAGTTTTATTAGCTATTTTTGCATTTCACTGCATAGCATTTGCATTTGCATCTGCATCTGCTTCACTTCATTTGCTGTTGGACCTGTTGTTCTGAACCAGTTTTTCCTCTGCTGGGACGCCACCAAGGAAAAGAACCAAAGCCCAACTGGGTTTTTGCAACAATATCAGAGCAGCTGGGCTGTGCTTAAAAGGTAACCCATTTAAGAGAACCCGGATTGTGGGCTTCCAATTTTTAATTGTGGGCTTGTAATATTAAAGCCAATTTTTGGGCTTTTTATTTTTTGTTGGGTTTGTAATTAATTTTTGTGGGCTTGTTTGTTTAATTTGTGGGCTTGTATTTAATTTTTGTGAGCTTGTTTAATTTGGACTTGTATTTTGTATTCTGGGTTTTTAAACCCAGCTGAGCTTGTAACCGATCACGCTAGGTTAACTCGTTAGTGGGCCGAGTACCCAAATTCTAGGCCGAGATTTTGGACTCAGTTTCACCAAACGTTTTCAAACCAGCTGAGCCAAAGCAAACACAAAACCAGCAGTGGGCTTGCTCCCATTCAAAAAACCAAATTTTATTTTCTTTTAAAATAAATAAATAAATAAATATTTTCTCTCCCATTCAAAAACCAAAATTTTTACTTGCTCCCAAATTTTAAAACCAAATTTTATTTTGCTCCCACATTAACAACCAAATTTTTTTTCTTTTATCCCACCAAAACCAAATTTTTCCCAAAAATCCAAACCCATTAAAAACCAAATTTCTTTTCAAACCCGACAAAACCAAATGTTACCTATAAAAACCAAATTTTTCCCAAAAATCCAAACCCTTTAAAAACCAAATTCTGAGCTTTGTACATTCTTTACTTAGCTTTTGAGCCAATCATGAATAGATCTTTTTCTACAGTTGGGGAGTACAACAAATCCCTTAGAGAACTTGCATATGGACAAACTTCACGTTATGAACCTTCCACGGACCATGATGTCAATAGTCATAGGAATTATTATGGACATTTTCAAAGTCCCGAGCCGCAATACATGAACCCTAATGACTATTCATACATGCATCATTCATCGCAACGTGAAAATGAACATTCTTCTAGAGCCTCACTCACACAATCATCACTTATGGATCAAATAGAAGCTCGAATCACAGCTTTAGAAATGCAATCACATGAGGAATCTGTCACATCTAATTTTCTTAGGCAACCTGAAATCTATGCATGTCCCGCATGTGGTAGTTTAGACCACCCTGTTGAGAATTGTCATATTTTGCATACTTTTAGGCAATCTAGAGAAAATCCAAG
Organism: Papaver somniferum; assembly: GCF_003573695.1. Classification (NCBI taxonomy): domain Eukaryota; kingdom Viridiplantae; phylum Streptophyta; class Magnoliopsida; order Ranunculales; family Papaveraceae; genus Papaver; species Papaver somniferum. The sequence continues at coordinate 200,359,416 of NC_039366.1, read as the reverse complement.
GTATGAAATGCCCATAAATTGTGAGGATGGTAGTCATTGGGACCATAATCAATCCTTTGAGGGTTGCGATCAATATTTTGTAAACCCTAATGACCATGCACACATGTACCATTCACCACAATTTGAACATGAAGAATCTGGTACTCCCATGAATTTAGACTCCACCACAGAAGCTTTAAGACTCAGTAAGCAAGACTATGATAGATCTACATCACGAATTCATGCATATTTAGATCAGATTTTGCTTCACCTACAAAAGGAGTAAATTCATGAGGAAATGTATGTTGTCCCTAATGAAGTGTCTAGTCCCATTCATGTAAATAATGTTGAATATGAACCTAATTTAGAGGAACATGAATCGACTAATGACACCACCACTGTTAATGAGGACCAATATGCATGCTACCATGATGATGATTATGATGATTATGATGATATGTTAGAAGAACATGAAAATATTGTGGAACCTGTTGGTTCAATAACATATGGCTTCTCGCCCTCGACCTTCATGAATGTTGTTTTTTCTAATACTCATTGTAATTCATATGATTTTGATATTGACATGGGATTCGTACAATTATTCTGTGAAGATGAGCATGACATAGGAATGGTTGAATCTTCTGTAGACACTAATGTTATTATGCATGAAAATATAATTGATGTGTCTGATTCTCTACCTAGGTCACATTGTGATATTTCTCCTGATTTGCCGATGCATGAGAATAAATTTGTTGATGATGTTGATGACTCTGATTGTGATCTTGCCAATTTGTTTGATGATTGTGAGCATGTTGTGACACGTGTAGAAGACTTAGGAGATGTTGATGTGATTAGTAATGATGTGCCTATCGTCCTACATAAGTCACAATCTGATGGCCTTCCACCCAACCTAGATTTGGTTTGTACCCATATTGTCAAACCGACTTTTCTGAGAGTCCCTAATCTAGGTTTGGAACTGTGTGCTTCCCAAGTCCTTTTGGACTATTTTGCATCTAAGTATAATATCTTTGAGGAGCCACAGTTGGAATTAGCATGTTTTCCCGTCCCTAGCACAGTTCACTTTGAGTTAGACCTTGTACATGATGAACCCCCAAAACTGCGAGATTTTGTATCCAAAATTTTATCTGTTGAAAAATCCAGGTTTGGGGGTAGCTCATTTTGTTTCACAGCTTCACTTGCATGCCTATCATATTATTATTGTGTGAAGCTGTTGAAACCTCTACACTTTGTCTTTTGGGTTGATCCTCAACTCTTTAGATTGTTAGTGTATGGTGAATTTTTGTATATAATCTAGTAGATAAAAATTTTAAAAATCCTTTTGTTCCTTTTGTATATATTTTGCTAATCCAATATGATCTCGGCTGACATATGTTGGATTCTTGCCTTGAATAACGGAGTTCTAATATTGCTTTCGCCGAAATCGGGTATTCTCTTTCCTTTTTCTCTACTCAACATGATCCTCTTCATATGTTGTATTATAATTTTGTTCATATTTTGAAACATTGAGGACAATGTTTAGTTTAGGTTTGGGGGTGAAAAGTAGATACTTCGATCACATGCTATAATTGAAAACAAGAACTCCTTCTTTTTGAAAAAAATGAAAAAAATCAAAATAAAAAATTAAAAATTGAAAAAAAAACATAAAAATGGAGCTCATTTACCTTGAAATGTTGACTCTTGTGCAAATATGTATTTTTATTAGGAGTCTTAGTCTAGATATTTAGGCACCCTGATTCTAGCACAATTCACATAGTGATAAGAAACTTGCACGCGCACGATCTACCAATACATGTATAGCCTCATCCTTGAGGTGTTCTATCGGAATTTTTAGTTGCCAATCACTTTAGAATACTGAACGAAACTTGACTAGCTTGTTCTTTGGTTGGTTGGGATAGAAGGTGGAGGTTACATTAAGAAAAACAACCATCGAATTTAACTGGGTGCATCAAAAAGGGCTACCTCTTGCAAAGTGTCATGTAATTTTTTGTTTCTTTTTCCTTATGTATCAAAAGTGTTTCCTTGTTCCAAAAAAAAAAACGATGTATATATTCAGAAAAAAATATCAGAAAAATACAAAAAAATCAAGTATTTATCAATTCCATCCTCTCTTGTTCCAAAAATAAAAGAGAGTAGTCAATGTAAATAAGAGTCATGTAAAGAGTCATTTTGTTGTTTCATTGTAATAAGCAAGGAGGGTGTATGCCATTGATGTACAACGCGAGTAATTTTGAAATACCTCCAACTCATTCACAATTCTCGTAAAGTCCGGACAGCTAGCTAGATTTCGACCTTGGTTCTTAGCCTGAGAAACTATCTCTTGGTGATTAGTAGTCATAACATCCGATCTTTCTTTACACATGTGTAGATACACTTTACACTCTTATCACATGTCCTTTTTTTGTTATCAGTGCTAGGATTGTGCCTTGATAGCTAGATTGACATCTCCATTTTGCTGTGAGCTTAACTGACTTGCACATGTCACATTTGATGGAATCTGAGCTTATATTTTGACCTAGAACTTTGTAGGTACGTTCTAAGCAAACCTTCACGAGACTTCAACTCGTCCACTAGGGACACTTAGTGGTTTAAAAGGCTTAGTGCATACGCTAAATGCATTCGAGAGACCAGCGACAGTGGTATAGGTAGGATTTCCTTATTTTTGTTTTACTTGAGGACAAGTAAAATTCAGGTTTGGGGGTATTTGATGAGTGCTAAAAAGTGCATATTTCTATATATTTTTCTTGGCATTTAACTCATCTTTTGTGCATTAATTCTACATTTTATCCCATATTCTGTGTTTTCGTTGTTTTCAAGAATAAATACTTTTCTTAGTTAATTTTGCATTTTTAGGTACTAAATAAAGCCTGGTTAACTCACGGAGCGAAAAAGAGCAAAGAAACGGCAAAGACTCCCGCTAGGAGGAAGCGAAGAATGATGTTTGCAAGAGCCGGATCAACTAGAAGTGGGCTTGAAGAGGAAGAATTGTTCTTAAAGAAGATATGGGCTTGGCATACCCAAGACCCAAAAATCTTACCCAAATCCATTTCCATTATCCATACCCATTTCCATGAGAGCCGTCAGATTGGATCCATCTTGTCATCCAACGGTCGCCTCATCATTGTGCATCAAAATCCGAAGCTCCTGTCAAACACCATAGTACCTAACTCCATCTGAAGCCGTCAATTTTGTTGTATCTCATAATCCAACGGTCGCTACATACCTCTCCATCGTAGCCGTTCGATTCAATCTATATGGGATCATCCAACGCTCTTTACTCGATGTTCATCAAAATTCGCTATCCCCGCTTCACACCCTAGCATCCAAAACCATCGACTTCACCCAAACAAGTTCTTCTTCCCCAAATCCTTTTTCCCCAAAAACTTTCTTCTTCCCCCGACAGTTGCAGTCGAGCTCTGCTCCTGCCTCTCTTCCATGTCCACTGCCACCCTCTGCCTCACAACCATCTCCATACCCCGACACCACCTCAATCACCATCACTTTCCCAAACCCTCTAGCCTAGTTGCTTTTTCAAACCCACATCTCTCTGACCTAGGTGTGGAGTTAATGAAACAACTCGAGCTAGGGTTGCAGTACATCAATTGGAGCAGGAAGAGCATCAGAGGGACATCAAGAAGCATGGGTCGAATCCAATTTACACATGGGTATGTCGAATTTGATTTTCCCCAAAAGTTAGGGTTTGCAAATTTAGGGTTTTGTGAAATTAGGGATTTTGTTGTAAGCTATAAAAGGGAAGCTGTAGAGAATGCAAAAACTGTTCTTGGTTAGCCGAGATACCCCCTAATTGGGTTAATTTAATTCTCAATGTCAATTTGATTTCACTGTTAATTTTTAGGGTTCTTCATTTGCAATTTTCATTCACTGTTTAGTAGTTTAAATGCTATGCTATTTCACATGATCATGTTTAGTTCCATTTTAATGTTAATTATGTTCTGAGTTCACTGCTGAGGCTCAGAGGAAGCTTTAGTGCACTGTCTGATAGTGGAATGCTAGGTTAGAGCCTTAGTGCAGTGTTTTGATTGAGCAATGGGAAGAGATTGATGCTCATAGTGCCTGTGATTGATTGTTCTGTCAAAAGACAGTCAATGCTAGGGGCAAACTAGTGAGCAAGGCAAGGAAAAAAGGGAGTATGTATAAGTATTTTTTTATAATTATACCCTTATGAACAATAACTAGTAAAACTTAGAAATGATTTGACTCTTAAACTATACCACGGTTTTTCGTAAAGTATATACCATTGAAAACCATTGAAAACCATATTAAAACACCTATGCAACGAATATAAATATGATTATCATATTATACATATTTCTTATAGTAACAATAATTACTTAAAAGGTTAGTTTTAGAAATATTCCCTTGATTAGTGATATAGCTCATTTATTTGTAGGGACAAAATTTAAAACCAATTAGCTCAATTAATTTGGACTGAGGGATTATTATAAACATAATATAAGAAAATAGACTTGTGAAATAATGTTTCGTAGTTCAAAGTGGGTTCAGGAACAATCATAAGTTTAGAACAGATCCCCGAAGATGACTTATTTCAGGACCAATCCCTAGTGGTAAGGATCGATCCCAAGTCAGGACAAATCTTGACATAATTCAAACGTGTTTCTAAGTTTTTGATATATTTGTTATCTTCAGGTTTCTGCAAGCATCGTTATGTACACAGTTTGAATTAAAAATGTTCACATAATGTCGACATAGTGATTTGATCATGTAATAAACTCTTATATCTTAATGTTAAAGTATTTCCCTTGATACTCAAGGTACGATCCTGAAAATGAAATATATATATCTTTTAGATATCGGATGTATGTGCTTACCATGTCCCATAGGTTTGCATATCTCTTGTTATTATAGTAGTAGATTATATAAATAGTGGAGATTGTATTCTAATTTTAAAATAGTCTTGGTCATAACACATAAATACCGGAGATTGTATTCTTACAAACTGATCCCTTGACAAACTGCTTAATTATTTGTGTGATAAGCAAACTCGTTGATAGAGGAGAGAAATATCTTCTTGAAAAGACGAGGGTACCCAAATATACCTCAATCTAAAAAATTTCCTACCTATAAGTCCTCTCTCCGAAAGTGATTGTCTATGGACCGAGTCAAAACAATGCAACTAATCGGTTCACACTTCGTGTGATCGTCTCTGGATACGATATCGAGACAATACAACAACGAATTATGTTTACTTGATAAAAAGGTTCGGACTTAACCAAACACAATAGGATTCACTTATCAAGTAAATAGGAATTAACGTTTGTGTAATACTTTAAATTATAATAAAGACAATTATAATTGCGGAAAATAAAAGTAAATGACACAACAAGATTTTGTTAACGAAGAAAACCGCAAATGCAGAAAAACCTCGGGACCTTGTCCAGAATTGAATACTCTCAGGATTAAGCCGCTACACAAAATTACACCTAACTTCGTATAGTTGAGACCAAGCAACTAAACCTATAGTTCACCTAGTTTCATCTGTATTCTCACGCCTCCAACTTATAAATAAGTCACGTATTTGGAACAATTCCTTTGGTTCGTATTCCAAACAGTAAAGGAACAACAAATATGTTTGGTATCAACTCTCTTCAACCAAGTGATATGAGTCGGACAAAGGCTCTTCTGTTTATATTAACATAAACTCCTTCGTCAGGTCCTTAGATATATCTTATGTTCAATTACCAAAGTAATCGTTAAGATTTTGCGATCAACACTCTTAATCCAAAGAATTGTGTTGATGCCGATCTACTCAATTAATCAATCCAATTCTATCACAAAGATAAAACCGATTATTAATTGGATCCTCTTTTTACCGAAACAAGTATTGTGCACACCAAAGATTATGAACCCACAGATCAGAAATCTTCAATATCTTATTCGTCTTCAAATCTTCTTAGATCTTTAATAAATACCCGCACACAATCACTTGAATCTCTTGTGATCAATCACGCACAGAACGGAGTCTGTTAATAATGGATTATCACAAGATCGTCTTTAGAACTACAAACGGTCTAAAGATCCCTGTCGAAACTCTGAACTATTTTGAGTGAATCTTATATCATAGGAGAATATCCTCAAGCATAAACAAACTAGGTGCAATCAAAGTCCAACCACCGTTAGTCAATCAAATCAATGAAAACAAAAGATAAACCGCAATTATCTAGTTTCCCACCAACGGTACTAATAGAGCTTCTCAATCCCAAAGAAGACTTTAAACTGAGCGGTCGTAAGAGATTTGGCTTAATTATAGGTTACTCTCCTCTCCGAATAGGCGGCTTCACCAGTAGCAGCACAACAAGAGGTAGTTTGTTGTTACGAAGGATTAGTTAGCTAGAAATGAAAACTTCAAGTATTTATAGACTAGGAAGTTTGGACTCCAAGGAATTTCCAAAACCGAAAATATTCTCAAGATATTCATTAAACACAAATTCGGTTTCCATAATTCCTGGAAATCCTCTGTCCAAAAATAATGATCGAAATCTCTTAGAAAATTTTAATTAGTAAATGCACATTACTAATTCTTATTTTCCTAAAAATGAAATTAATAACCTTAGTTAAAAGATTCTTAACTTATTTGTGCTTCGATCCTGGGATTCTTTTCCCTTAGCTATTAAGGAATAACTTTGAACAATTAAATAATAAACATTCACAGCACGTGTTCAAAGTATGTCGACATCCTAACTTTGTAAGTTCTCTTTCATACTTACAACCTTGAAACCGATTTGTCACACTTCCAAAAAAGTTTAGAATTGGTTCATCTAACTTTCAAGAACTATGCGATTGATCAAATAACATTCAATCACAAATCATGGGTTTAACGGTTCTACCAAAACAAGTTTCGGTTCTACCTCTATGTGAGTACCGTGCATAGTCACACTAGCTTTCCGAAATTCGGTTGACTAGGTACTAGGACTGTATCCCATATATATATGGTATCTAACTTGAATGTGTTGCACATGTCCATAGGATCGTTCCCCTTTGCCTAAAAACGTGTTGCACATGTCCATAGGATCGGTTCCCCTTTCTGCTATAAACCTGCCTCACCTCATACAAGGATCGGTTCCCCTTTGTGATGTACTGTACCTCTTACTAGGATCGGTTCCCCTTTTCCCAGTTTTGGTCAGACATAAAATCACAAACCCGATCATACCATCTCAGATGATTACTTAAGATCGGTTTCACTAATAAAAGTCATACCAATACATAAGTCGGGCCTTTGTGAAGAGTTTTACCAAGAACATAACAAGTCATGAACGGTTCTACTAATCACACATATTAGTTGTTCATAAGATATACAATGAATAACAAAACCAATAACACCTTGTGATTTCCTTTTCGATTCACAAACCAAGTTCATGAATTTACTTCTTTAGAACACATGTAAACATTGTTCCCTAGGATGAAATCCTCACCTCATACCCATACATAATCACAATAGCATTAAAATGATTATGGCGATGTCTTATCTACAAAGTTTAATGGTTAAGCAATAAACCTCGTATTGTATTCCTTAATACTATGTCTATCTAGAGTTCAAACATGCTTCGCAATTTTGTTTTCAATATGCACGCCTTGAAATATACGTTAGGGAATGAAACAGTTCAAGTCAAATATCACTAACCTCATGTGGAAGGATTATTGTTGTCGTTGTAGCTCCTTGCTTCTTCACATCTTCAAGTCTTCGCAATACTTGTAATGTCTCATATCCTAATACTTTCAAGCGAACCTATACGAAATTGACTCTAGTACATAATCAAGCGACTCTTAACATGAGTTTTGATTCACTAAAATATGACAACCAAATTTGACATACCAACGCTTTGTGAGTTCAACCAAGCTGTGCTCTAACACTTCTGTTTCCTTCATTTAAAGTCTTTTATGGAATCAATATGTTTTTAGTAGTACCATTGGCGGGAAACTAAATCGTATTTTTATTTAAGTTTCTGATTCTTAATTTGATTGACTAATGGTATAATTATCCTAGATATACCAAACTTTATTATTTCATGGTTCTTCTCTTCTGATATAAGGCCACTCAAGCTTGTTTGAAGATTGACTAACAAAGATCTCGTGACTCAAGATCTATAAATATAATTTTTGATCAATTAACATTAAAAGACTTTGTTGTGTGTGTATTGATCATTAGTAGGAAACAAGTTGTTTGTCCAGCGGTTACTTTGAAGATTGAATATTAAAGGCTTGAAGACTTTTTCTTTTTGGTATTCTGATCTTTTTGATTCTTTTTGCATAGTTGATGATCTGGGATCCAAACAAGAAGTTTATTTCGATAGACGTTAAACTTGTTACAAGATTGAACAAACTGACTAGTTGATTCTCCTCGTATAGTTGTTTGGATAGAGTTTGTTCACTAAGATAGATTATTTTATAATCTTTATCTTGGTTTTACCTTTGATCAAAGGAGTTTGTATTGAACAAATGGAAGATCCTTTATACTCAACTTTATCTCTGACCATTGCCGGATTTGGGAGATATACAATGAGGTGTTACTAAAATAGGTTAGACCTTTGTTGTTTTAGGTTACAATCCAACGGAATTAAGAGAAGATTGATGAAAACCTCGACAAACAGAAAGAAAAGGATTAGGATACACGAGCTATCAAGGTAAAGATATTCGGACACGGCTTCACGAATTCCTAAGTGAAGTCTTTAAGTTGTTATCCTAATTATGTTTCTCGTAGGAAACCAATGTTAATAGAGGACAAATCTAGCATACAACTAGGACACGTGAGCCTCTCTATCTATATACTTTCAAGACTAGGGTTTCCTAGAATTCAAGCTAAGATAGCTTGAGAATCAAGAAAACACTTTCTATGTTTAGATGAAACTATTGTTAGGAGTTCATGTAAACTATGCAGCAGACAGTAGCAAGCATGAAACTACTCAACCACAATGTAGGACCAAGCAAATCCACCTTTTCTAAACCACATCCTCTTAAGTGATTCCACACATTCCCACGTTTAATAAAAATTTAGCTCCTTTCATATAATATATACATGCTTCAGAAACAAAAATGAAGGATATATTTGTTTCCTTAATTATATAAATTTCTCTAATATAATTAGATCCCGTTAAAAAATGAATTTATGAATTTTAAAAATTTAAGAACATATTAGAGAGTTTATCGAAAAATACGACCATACACGGAAGCTGGACACAATTTTGAAACTGATAAAATGGAATAGAAGATAGAGTTTAAACTGACGAAAATGGAATAGAGGACAAAGTTTTTGAAACGGAGGCAGCAGTAGCAGGGGCAGATCCACATCAAGGCTTCCCCTAGCTTAAGATAGGATCAAAATCTCAAAAATCTAGGGGTGTGCAACGGAAGGACGGTTGCGGGTTAGGGGTCATCCGCAACCAAACCGTCAAAGCTGCGGATTTGAAAAATCAAATCGTGACCGGCCCAATCATCCGCGGATTTTACATCCGCGGATCCGCGGATTGTGCGGTCCGGTTGCGGATTAACCGCGGATTAGGGATAAAAAAAAAGATATGGGCTTGTCTTTGGCATCGTGTTTTTAGTTGGTAGTCGTTACTACCGTTGCGTAAAGCCTAGTGGAAGCTCATTTAAGGTTTTACTTTACTATTGAATTAAATTGGAAGCCTAGTGGAAGCCCATTTAAGCCTAGTGGAAGCCAATGCTATTGAATTGGGGTCTGGGCCTGTCTTATGTTATAAGGTTTTACTTTACTAACCTACGGTGCGGGTAATCCGCGGTTTTCAATATTCAACCGCACCCAAACCGCTAAAACGTGCGGATTTGAGAATCCCACCCGTGTCCGGCCCACAACAAGAGAGGGTCTAGCTGCAGAGAGATGAAGACAACAATGAGGTTGTATATGTTGGTGTGTGTTGTAATGGTGGCTATCATGGCTATGCACACAATGGGAAGCATGGAAGATGATGAGAAAGATTGTGCTGATCAACTAACAACTTTAGCTGCATGCATTCCTTACGTTAGTGGAACAGCAAAGGTACCTACAAAACAATGTTGCGAGGATACTCAGAAGGTTAAGGATGCTAAACCTAAGTGCTTATGTGTACTCATCAAGGAAAGTACCGACCCTTCCATGGGACTGCCTATTAACACAACATTAGCCCTGAAAATGCCGTCCGCCTGCAATATCGACGCCAAACCATCTGAATGCCCAAGTAATTATCTCATCTCTTATTACCTCCGGCATATTCTTTTTTTTTTTCTGAAGGAATTTGCATGAGACATCTGTTGCAAAGAAATATTATTAGGCTTAATAACTGTGTAATCTTTTGTTTCAGCTTTGCTAAAACTAGCACCAGACTCTCCTGATGCAAAGATCTTCAAAGATCCAAATGCAAAAGAAGATTCAACAAGCACGACAACTTCACCATCGACCACTACTACCCCAGCTTCAGATTCTACTCCAACTGGTTCTTCTTCTACAACTTCTGGTTCCGGAACGGATTCTGGTTCTGGTACTTCAAAGACCACTACAACTAGTACAAACAATGGATCAAAAATGAAGTTATTCAGCAAGGGCATTGTATTTGGTTTGATGTTTTTTAGTTGCGTTATTATGTTCTAACGTTATTAGTTTTAAGCACGACTTCTCTTTGTTATTGCGAGACAAAAAGCTCCCTATGGAATTGTTTGTTTCCTTTTGAGTAGTTTTATTTCCTTCTGCTTCTTAATTTATGTTCTAATAAAATTTGTACTCTTGGTTCAATTTCCATAATTATTATCAATCGGAGTCTTGGATCAATTTTTTTTTTTCTAACGTAGGTTTATTTATTAGTCAAGGATATCAACTAATTTTTTGCTTACAACGTCCATAGTGTCGTCATAGAAATCAAAGTTATTGCTATTTTCTCTAGCTTTCTTGGCTAGAGAGTGAGCAATACAATTAGCTAGTCTATTTAATGACTTACAAAACCAAAATCTACTACTCAGAGGGCGGAACTAGGAATTCAGTTTAGCAGGGGCTTAGCAACCCCAACATTTTTCCATCCCGGGTTTAAGCCTAATAATTTTGTGTAAGGGTGCACAGGAACCGACCTGGACCGAGGAACCGTCCCGGAACTGGCGGAACCGAGCCGATATTTGTCCCGAACCGAGGAACGGGGTACAGGTACCGGTCCATAAAATAGGAACCGAGGCTGATGAGGTACAGGTACACGGTCCTGTATAAGTCCCGTACCGTCCGGACCGAAAGAACCGACCATTCGTAGCCATTAGATTTAGGGGTACTGAACAAATACAGCCGTTAGATTAAGGGGGGGGGGTGTGTGTATATACTACCTTAACGATAGGGTTTCTCATTTTCATTTTTCTTTTCCTTCTTCGTCTTCGACTCTTCCGGTCTTCCCTCTGAGAGACTGATATAGTTCTTGAGTCTCTGATTCTCTGAAGTCTGAAAGTGAACTCCATTAATCAGTGAACACGGAACATCGAACAAGAACAACACCTCTCGATCCAGAAGAAAAAGTCAGTGATTTCAATGATTTGATTAATTTTGTTGTTTGATGAAGAACAAAAGAGTTAGGGTTGAACTGAAGTTCTGAAGTTGTTTTGGTGAAGAATCAGAGAAAGTTAATTTTTGGGTTCCCGTAGTTTGAATTTATTTTGAGTAAAACTGAATAAAAACTGACGAATCTTATATGGGTTTGTTGTATTGAAGTTGAATCGGTTATATGGAGATTTAATTTGTGCTTAATTGTGAGATTGAGAAATAGGGTTCATCATGTTCTTCCGTAATTTAGAAATTAGGGTTCGTGTATTTTAATTGAGTTATCTGTGATTTGAATTCAAGGAGGAATTAGGGTTTAGCTGAGAACTGATGCTAGTTAGAATTGGAAGACATGAAGATGGAGTTTCTGAAATAGTTATGTTGATCTTTGGTAGTTTATTGCAATGATTTGATTAACTTTTTTAATTAATTTTGTTGTTTCTGAATTTGATAATGGAAAATTGGAGATAATCAAGTATTATTTATGCTAAGAGAATTTATTTATGCTTTATTCTTTATGAGGAACTGTCATGATTAATTTACCTGTATCTGGTTTTTGAAAGTTTTGAATAGGGTGTATCTTCTAACCTTTTGAACTTTTTGATTGGTTCATTTGATTTTAGGCGAAGGGATCGAAGAAAAATTTGAAGAGGCTTAACGCCCCTAAGCATTGGAGGCTTGATAAATTGGGTGGTGCTTTTGTAAGTATAGAAATTTCATTTTACTTGAATTTATCATATGTTTACATGATGCTCCAGGTGACTGATAGAGTAGTTTGTTGTTTAATACTAGATTTTAATGGGTATTTTGGAGAGGCGTTGCTCTGCTCTAGCTAAACTTGCTTGCCATAAATTCAGTAGGCAAGCTGCTAATGTACACTTTTTTCATGATCATTATATAAGCCATCTTAAGCAATATGGAGGTTATCATTGGTTGTGGCATCGGCTGCTCAGTTTACACTAGCAATATGGAGTTCCTGCCTTAAGTCATACTTATAATTTGACTTGTGATAAATATTTGCCTTCCATGAAATCTGAGTCATGCTTTTCTCCTGCTCCTGCCTTGGCTATACTTTCAAATCCTGCTGTTTGGTTGGGTAGTGAACTGAGGGTTCAAATCCTATTGTGTTTGGTAAATCCTAGCCCGTTATCTACTTTTTATCATTCATCTATAATGGTTAAAAGTTGAAAATAATTTAAATAAATAATGTTTTTTGTTTAGAACAATGTCCAGTTCTTATTTTTTATAACAGAGCTCAATGCTTAGCCATATGTCCAAGTAGCTAATATGTTTTTTATAACAGTACATATTTTTTTATAACAGTTCTTATTTTTTCAGTTTCATTTCAGTTCTTATTTCATTTCTTATTTCATTTCTTATTTCATTTCAGTTTCATTTCAGTTCTTATTTAATTTTTCAGCACTTAAATTTGTTTTCTCAGTGATAAGCTGGCATGGATGAATCAAGTCAAGCTCATGGAACAGATACCCCTACACCTACAATTGCTACACCTACCACTGCCACAGATGCAATTGTTGGATCCTCAATCCAACCAACAAATGAAGCAGCACATCCAGAGACAGCAACAGTAGATGTAGAAGCTACTTCTACATCTATGGGTGGTAAGATAACTTCTGACATTTGGAATCATTTCAAGAGGTTGAATGTTCAAGATGCTGGATGCAATTACTGCAAGAAGGTGATAAAGGCTCATACTGGAAAGAATGGTACAAGTGGAATGTGGAAGCACTTCAACAGATGCAAGCAGAATCCTAACAAGCCAAAGCCAAAAGGACAACAAACTCTGACATTAAATCCTGCACAACTGGGTGAGAATGAAGGTCAGTTAGTCTCTACTATTTTCAGTCAAGAGAAATGTAAAAGGGCAGTTGTTGAATTTATTATAATTGATGAGATGTCATTTAGAGAAGTTGAGGGTGAAGGTTTTAGGAGAATGATGCATGTCTTAGAGCCTAAATTTGTTGTGCCAAGTAGAATGACTATTTATAGATGTTTATTAGACATGTATGTATTAGAGAAAGAAAAGTTGAAAAATTACTTCAAGTCAACCAAGCAGAGGGTTAGTTTGACAACAGACACATGGACTTCACCAAACAATTTCAACTACATCTGTGGCTACTATGGCTGGAAAAATGTTTAAGAAGTATAACAAATATTGGGGTGATTATGCAAAGATGAACCCTACAACCTTTTTTTCCATGTTGTTGGATCCTAGAGAGAAAGAAAAAGGACTACAATTTGCTCTTGAGCTCTTGTATGAGAAGAATTCTTCTAAGGTTGAATCTGTTATGAAGCTTGTAAGTTGGATTTTAAGATTCTATTTGAAGAATATAAGGATGCCTATTCAGTTCATGTATTTTCAAGACATTGTTTGTTTGGTTTGTTAGTAATATTGATACTTATTAGTTGCTGCTTTGAATGAGAATTTGTTATAGACACCTCTTGAGCTAAATTATAGCGTTCGAGTCTTTTCGAGTGTGTATTTTTCAAATGTACACTCGAAACTGCTCTAAGTACAAAATTCGTGTTTATAAGGCCTAGCCTTCAAGACTTGGCTAACATTTCAAGATCATGTGGGTCTATAGACCAACATGTCCTGATCAATAGCATGTTTTCAATCAAAATAAACACCTCTTGAGCTAAATTATAGCGTTCGAGTCTTTTTGAGTGTGTATTTTTCGAATGTACTCTCGAAACTGCTCTAAGTAGACAAATCTTGTTTATGAGGCCTAGATTTTATAATTTTGCTAAAATATCAAGATCATCTGGGTCTATAGACCAACATGTCCTGATCATTAGCATGCTTCCAATAAAAATAGAAACCTGTTGATCTAATTTATAGCGTTCGAGTCTATTCAAGTGTGTATTTTTCGAATGTACACTCGAAACTGCTCTAAGTAGAAAATTCGTGTTTATAAGGCCTAGGCTTCAAAACTTGGCTAAAATGTCAAGATCATGTGGGTCTATAGACCAACATGTCCTGATAATAAGCATGTTTTCAATCAAAATAGACACCTCTTGAGCTAAATTATAGCGTTCGAGTCTTTTCGAGTGTGTATTTTTCGAATGTATGGTCAAAACTGCTCTAAGTAGAAAAATCTTATTTATGTGGCCTAGCCTTCAAAATTTGGCTAAAATATCAAGATCATGTGGGTCTTTAGACCAGCATGTCCTGATAATTAGCATGTTTTCAATCAAAATAGACACCTCTTGAGCTAAATTATAGCGTTCGAGTCTTTTCGAGTGTGTATTTTT